>NC_083335.1:39268250-39568250 GCF_963455315.2 Globicephala melas
GGAGAGAAATGTTACTAAAATTTGTAAATTTACCCATAGATTATACTCATTTGTCTTGTCTGTCACCTAATAATAAGCTAGCAAAATTCTAACAAATAAACAGACTAAGGCCCTTGGAGTTTAACCAAAATGGCCATGTATCTGAAGTATAAATGAGCCTATTTTCACCATTGAGGTGACACTGAGCATCAAACATGGTAGAGCCTTAAAGAAATCCCAGAGCCTAATCAGTATCATTTTTTCATACTGATTAGCTCTAGTTGAGGATGATAGAAAATAAAGACTAACAAGGAGTGATTAGTGGAAGAAAGCTTCATGGAGAAGCCAGGCCCTGAGGTGGCAAATGGCAGTACCTGCTTTGAGAAATGTGATGCACATGGAGACCACTGTAGAGCTCTGTTAAAATAGCTTATCTCATTTTTCAGCCTTATTAATTAACAGCTCGTGAACATGCTGGACCACTACTGACTGCAGATCTTACAGTCTACCAGTCTTGGTTGGGAAATATGCAAAAGAGCCAACCTCCATTCTTGTACTTTGCTTTTCAGACTTTTAAATCCCTCCACCTCTGGACCTTCACCAATTACCAGTGACCTGGGGCCACTGTATTGTCACAGCACTACTCTCCCAAGCAAAAGGCTTGGAAAGCATGCCGTCTGGATGCCTTCCTGTCAGTGTTTGGCATTTCCTAATTCGATTCATCAGAGGTAGAGACCTGTGAGCAAATGTTGCACTTCACCACATAAGAAGTAAAGGTCTTCCCCTTAGGGAGCTTCTTCTTATATAAATAAAACTAAAGGGAGCCTTAGGAATTGATAAACACTTTATCTGGCTGTTTTCACTGAAGATGCCAGAACCAGGGATTTCTGAGGAGGGAGATGAACAAGAAAAGGACATCTTAAAGCATGAGCAAGGTGAAGAAAAGACATGACAGTATGATGTCATTAAAACTCACTGCAGTCTTCAAGGTGCTTCTTAAGAGAGACAGATTGGCTGAGTGAAATAAAGGAAATGCAAGATTTAAAAATCACCTATGCATTACCACTTGGGTTTTTGCAGTAGCTTGGCAAGTATGGGGTAAGAATAGAGCTAGTGAATTGGCTGTCGTATACACTGTCCTATTTGAAGTAAAGTCATGCCATCTCTGATGTCACTACTGGCTTGCTGTCAGAGAAACAAGCGTATTTATGGAACATTTCAGTATAACACCTTCAGGAAGGTCCTTGGAGATACTGGAATAATTATTAACAGATCACATTTGAGAAAGCATTTAACAAGAAAGAAAAAGAAGAAACAGTCAAATACAATTCCAAATAAACATTTATTACATTAGGCTTAGAATCCATTTCTCCCTCAAGGCAATTATCCTTGGATAAATGAGTTACTGAATAAACAAAGCTGTTATTATGAGTCAATTCTTCCTATAGCCTTTTTTCATGAAAGCAAATTATTGTGAAAGTTGATCATAATCTGTTATCTACATGGAAATTTGAAAACTGTAGACATTATCAGACAAATTCATTCTCATAAATAAATACACCAAATTACATAGAGATAGCATAGGGAACAAGAGCCAAGTCATGGACAGTTGGGATAGGTTTGTCTTATTAATGTAGTTCTTTTCACATATATTTTAAATACCTTTGAGCACATTACCATCTGTGTGTATTCTACTAATGAGCTGTAGCCTCCACGAAGGTCAGTCACTTACCATTGATTAGTTAGATGGAGACTGCTTAATTTCCAAGCCATTAATAAGGCACATTCTCTCGTTAGGTTGAATCTTCCTCTTGTTAGTGCGAGTAATTTATTAATGAGCCTTGAGCAAATCCTGTTGAAGCCTGCTTGCCAGTGAAACTGAGACATGGCACAGAAACTCAACACAAGCTGTACTGGCAGTGCTATAGCACTTAGATGTACCTAATAGTAGGTAACAAGCACCAATAACCTCCCTGTCTGCCTCTTTCCACCCATTTTTTGGATGGTACACTCTTCTAGGAATGGCCCTTCTCAAAGAAATAACACTAGATGGCTTGCCTTATCCAATTACCAAGAAGTGACCTTGGAGGCTGTACACTGGGATCTGTCCTTCTGCTAGCTCTACCTGGACCAGGCCTCTCCCAGGCCCAGAGGACTTAGAGAATTAGGCAAGCAAGTGCCTCATTTGTTTTAAGAGCCTAGTTAATGCACCCCAAGTCATGATTTCCTTTGTCACAGGGTCCAGTCAATTGTTTTGTGACACAGATCACAGGTAAAATTGTAATCCTGCTTGGGAGCAATGAGAACGTGTTCTACATGTCACAAGGAGGATCAGATCAAAGAACGTGTGTAACGCCACCATCTTCTTACATAAAAACCTGCCAACACATAGTATTTACTATGTACTCATGCTGTGTTTTTTTGATTTTCAGGCTTGGCATTCACAAAGACATTTCCTTTTTTCAGGGTCCTCAGACCTACTCTGAAGGTCAGATGCTACCAGGCTCACATGGGGCTTGGATTTCACGGCCTAAGGAAGGCTTCCCACAGGTATGGCTAATTGGGAAACAAATGTTGTAGTGCATTATTTTGCTTTGTTATTTTACTTTGAACTAGAACTTGAAAATGTTTAAAGCTAAGGCTAAGTTTTAAAGAATTATTTTAATTACTAAAAAGGTAAGTATAAAGAATATTACATAAAACGTTAAAATAGCAGGGCTTCCCTGGCGGTGCAGTGGTTAAGAATCTGCCTGCCAATGCAGGGGAGACACGGGTTCGAGCCCTGGTCTGGGAAGATCCCACATGCTCTGGAGCAACTAAGCCCGTGTGCCACAACTACTGACTGAGTCTGAGCTCTAGAGCCCGTGAGCCACAACTACTGAGCCCATGCGCCACAACTACTGAAGCCCGAGTGCCTAGAGCCCGTGCTCCGCAAAAAGAGAAGCCACCACAGTGAGACACCTGTGAACCGCAATGAGTAGCCCCTGCTCGCCACAACTAGAGAAAGTCCACACGCAGCAGCAAAGATCCAATGCAGCCAAAAATAAATAAAATAAATTTTTAAAAATGTTAAAATAGTAAATATTAAATAATTTTAAAGGTTATTAATTAAAAAATATAAAAGCCAAGTATTGCTATCACTAATACTCAATTGCTACCAATCATTGCTGAATCTAATTCTAGGTTTTCTTTCAAAAGCCTTAAATAATAAGGAAAAATCTTCAGTAGGAAGTGATTATATCAGTAATATTAAATCATTCAGCAGCAGGCCCATTATAAAATACCAGACCAGCAGCATAAAGATGCATTTTCATTTCTTCATTCAGCAAACATTTGCTGAACTCCTAACATGTGTCAGGCACTGCATTAAGCATTGGGGTGCACCGGTGAACAGATATAGTCTCCGCTCTCATAAAACCCAGAGTCTAGTCGGGAGATAGCCATTAGCCAAACATTGTGATAAGTGATCTGAGGAAAAGAACAGGGTATTTTGTGTCTCTCTTAAAGTTCAAAATACATGTTAACATAGCAAAGGTTCTGATGAATCCTAATGTAAAGAAACCCCTTTAACTTCATCTAACCCAGAAAAACTGAGCACCCCTAAGTTTTGGAGTGGTTAGTGACAATCTCTTTGAGGAAGCAGCATTTAAGCAAAGAGATGATAGGTGAGTAGGAGTAGTACAGAATGTCCTCTGAAAGGACATTCTAGACAGAGGGAAGAGAGTGCTCCCTGAGGAGGAAGTAACCTGAACACCAGAAGAATTGACAACCTGGCTGGAGCAGAGAGAGCCTGTGGGGGGAGAATAGTAAGCAGTGAGGCTGTAGAGACTGGCAGGGTTAAGGCCATGCCCAGCTTTACAGGCCTTAGTAAGGTGTTAGAATTTTATTCTGAGTATGTTTGGAAGTTTTAAAGTATTTTTGGTAAAATAGTAGTGCAATGTCATTTTGTTTGCTGTTCGAATGTTTGTTTAGGATAACTGGCTATAGCATGGACAGTGATCCAGAAGAACATAAGGAGGGGAACTGGAAGACCACTTAGGAGGCTACTACAATAGTCCAGTTAAAGGACAACTGTTGCTTGGACTTGGGTAGATTAGGGGCATCCATGCAGTTTTCCATGGAACAGATATAAACTCACAGGTTTTTAAAGATAAGGTCGTGTGGGTTACTTAGCGACAAGACAAGGCCAGGGCAAAGACAGAACATAGTCTAATTTCCAAGGACAATAAACATGGATTCCACAAGAAACTCATAGTACAGCACATCCCAAATGGAGTTCCATCTCTCCAGATGACCTTTGGAAAAAGAAAGTTTCCGTGCTCCAACACAATTGGGAAAGCAGCATACTCTAAGTCCTGCTTGGAGTTCGTAACACGAACTATTATATTAAAGTCCCTGCTAAGTCCTGCAGTTAAAAAAAACCCTTTAACTACTTTTACCCAGTGTTTTCAAACATTTTGGCCATAGAACCTTTTGCTTCATGTAACACATATTAGAGAGTTGTTGTGAGAATTTAAAGGAAATCCTATGTGTCAAGTGCCCAGCATAGGATCTGGCACACCGTAAACACTGAATGGGTTTGTTCTGGTAGTTGTTGTTGGAATTGTTATTTCTTTGCTTCCAGAAACAAGTCATAACATCCAGGACCAGCTTTAAGAAGCATCAGTTTATTTCTCTAACTCCTTGAGAACTTTGGTTTTTGTGTTGGGAGAGCCCAGACCCAAGTGTTCAGTTCTGCCTTGCTTGATCAGCAACTCTGGAAGCGGGTTTTATGTCATCTGGCAGGGCTCCATCCTCAGTATGAACAGAGGAACTGTCAGAGATAAAGGGTTGGGGGTTGCCTTAAAGACCAGACTACACCTTCTGTACAGTGCTACCTTCTCCAGGGAGCTGACCAGGAACCTTAGCTACCTGAGCCCTATCTACTTAGTGGTTCTGCCCTCCCCGGGAAACTCCAGGCCATGAGTGTTTGAAGCTCTGAGCAAGCAAACAAATTCTAAAATATTCAGCCAAACTTCCAGTTCCTTTTATATCAACAGGTTTTTAAGTGGGATACCCTTATTACAGAATTTTTTTTAAATCAGGTTGAAAAGGGAAGGCAGAAATGGAAATCTATTTTTAATTTTTATTTTATATTAAAGTATACTTGATTTACAATGTTGTGTTAGTTTCAGGTGTACAGCAAAGTGACGTTTTGATGCCAAAACAAAACGTACCTTCTCTTACCTCTTTTTAAAGGATTGAAGGGAGTCAAAAAGCACAAACTTTTATTTATAAAATGAATGTACTATGAGGATATAATGTAAAACATGGCAACTATAGTTAACAGTACTGTACTGCATATTTGCAAATTGCTAATAGGATGGATCTTAAAAGTTCTCATCACAAGAAAAAATCTATAACTATGTATGGTGATGGATGTCAAGTGGACTTATTGTGGTGATCATTTCTCAGTATATACAAATATTGAATGACTGTGTTTTATGCCTGAAACTACATATGGTTGTATGTCAGTTATACCTCAATTTTTAAAAATATAAAACTAAAGTATTTTTAAAAGGCATTTCCTAATATCCTACACAAAATTTAATAAGCTTTCAAGTTACACATTAAAGACCTCTACTTGCCAAGAATGAAAAATAAGGCCAGTATGTATGTGTATGCTCAGTTACATCTTACTCCTCTGTGTACATAATCTTTCATGAAATGATGTGACTATTTCATGACACCCTACACACTGAAAACTACAGGTGACCACTATTTATGGAAAAGGAGAGAAGTGAAATGAGAGAAATAATCAAATCTACTGCCTAGTGCTACCCTTTAAACTTAAATACACAAAATGTTTTCCTGTCCAGAAAAGCAAAACCAAAGCCCCATCCTTGGGACTGCTGTCACTTCCATTTTGTTTATAATGACTAAGAAAAATTTGATAAGGAATATAACAGCAGCAGCAACAACAATATAACTGCCATCTATTGAACATCAAGCATAATATGCCAAGGCCTGGCTAAGTGCTCTTTCTACATATCTTCTCCAATTCTTACAGTAATTCCTGCACAATAGATTATTTCACAGACAAAACACTGGCGATTCAGTAATGTACCCAGGGTTTCACATTTACCTATTGCATATATTGGAGTTAAACCCGGACGGGTATGGCTCCAGAGCAAGGGTGCTTTCTATTACCTCTTCCTAACCAGTTACCTAACTTAGCTGAACAGGTGCCTCATCAGAGATAAACAATTCATGTATATTGTACATGTGCAAATGAATAAAAGCCTATTTTACAGCAAGCAGAGAACAAGTTTTAATGATTAATATGAAACGGAACAGGAATAATTTCCTATGGCTCAATTAGTCATGGAAGTCTTCTTGAGAGAGGAGGATTGGGGATAATGTTTGAGTAGAGTTTCAAGGTTACTCTGTTCCTGTCAGTTAAAGGAATCAGAAGGGATTATTACCTCTTGCATGTGTTTAAAACAAGTGAGTGTTTAATTTATACTTACTGAAAAATAAAGGTAGAAGCTTCAATTCCATACAGCAATTATTAACCAGTTATACAATTTCTCTCTGAGTTTGCCTTCCTTCTGCTCTCTCATTCTGCTCACTTTAAAATGTTTCTTATTGAAGTGGAGTTGATTTACAATATTGTGCTAGTTTCAGGCATACAGCAAAATGATTCTTTTTCCAGATTCTTTTCTATTATAGGTTATTACAAGATATTTAATATAATTTTAATATAATTTCCTGTGCTATACAGTAGGTCCTTGTTGTTTATCTGTTTCATACATAGTAGTTTGTACCTGTTAATCCCATAATCTTAATTTGTCCCTCCCTCCTTCCTTCTCCCCTCTGGTAACCACTAGTTTGTTTCCTATGTCTATGAGTCTGTTTCTATTTTGTATTGATATATAGATTCATTTGTATTATTTTTTAGATTCTACATATAAGTGGTATCATTTAGTATTTGTCTTTCTCTGTCTGACTTCACTAAGTATAATATTCTCTAAGTCTATCCACATAGCTACAAATGGCAATATTTCATTCTTATTTGTGGTTAAGTAATATTCCATTGTGTGTGTATGTGTGTGTATATATGTGTGTGTGTGTGTGTATATATATATATATACACACACACACATATATACACACACCACATCTTCTTTATCCGTTCTTTATCCATTCCTCTGTTGATGGATACTTAGGTTGCTTCCATGTGTTGGCTATTGTAAATAGTGCTGCTACGAACACTGGAGTGCAGGTGTCTTCTCAAATCAGAGTTTTCAGTCTTTCCAGATATATGCCCAGGAGTAGGATTGCTGGGTCACATGGTAGTTCTATTTTTAGCTTTTTAAGGAACCTCCATACTGTTCTCCATAGTAGCTGCACCAATTTACATTCCCACCAACAGTGTAGGAGGGTTCCTTTTTCTTCACACCTTCTCCAGCATTTATTATTTGTCAACTTTTTAATGATGGCCATTCTGACCGGTGTGAGGTGGTACCTCATTGCAGTTTTGATTTGCATTTCTCTAATAATTAGCAATGTTGAGTATCGTTTCATATGCCTGTTAGCCATCTGTATATCTTCTTTATAAAAATGTCTATTTAGGTCTTCTACCCATCTTTTGCTTGGGTTTTTTTTTGATATTGAGTTCTGTGAGCTGTTTGTATATTTTGAATATTAACCCCTTGTTGGTTGTGTTGTTTGCAAATATTTTCTCACATTCCATAGGTTGTCTTTTCTTGTGGTTGGTGGTTTCCTCTCCTGTGCAAAAACTTTTAAGTTTGATTAGGTCCCATTTGTTTATTTTGGCTTTTATTTCTTTTTCCTTGGGCAACTGATCTAAGAAAATACTGTTATGATTTATGTCAATGAATGCTTCGCATATGTTCTCGTCTACGAGTTTTATGGTGTCATATCTGACATTTAGGTCTTTAAACCATTTTAAAATGGTTTTAAATGTTTTTGAGCCAAAGAATGCTGATCGTTGAGCTGAAGGGAAAAATAGAAGCTATACCGGTTGCCCAAACTAAGAATCCATAACTCCAAACACAGTGCTGCCCTAGCTTTTTGGGAAAATAAGAGCGTGGAAGCTGCACTGTCAGGTGAATTCTGAGTGCAATCTACCCCCTATATGTATCTACCCAAGATACATTTCATTAAAGCAAAACAAAATAAAGCAATTTTTTGGTAAGTCTATCATGTCTTGACATCCAACTTTTAATGCTTTATAAATAAACAATGCCACAGTAGCTGCACGGCCAATCATTCCCTCCTGCAAGTTTTCAACAAGTCTGAAGCATTTGCTGCTTTGTTCCCATAAGGCTAAGCCAGAGGGAGCTCTTCAGATGACCCTAAAGATCAGGGCAAAGCACCAGCCACACTTTGGCATTTTATTGTTAATTAATTTATTTATTTATTTATTTATTTTTGGCTGAGTTGGGTCTTTGTTGCTGCGTGCAGACTTTCTCTAGTTGCGGCGAGCGGGGACTACTCTTATTGCGGTGTGTGGGCTTCTCATTGCAGTGGCTTCTCCTGTTGCAGAGCATGGGGGCTGTGCAGCTCAGTAGTTGTGGCTCGTGGACTCTAGAGCACAGGCTCAGTAGTTGTGGCGCATGGGCTTAGTTGCTCCACAGCATGTGGGATCTTCGCAGACCAGGGCTCGAACCCGTGTCCCCTGCGTTGGCAGGCAGATTCTTAACCACTGCACCACCAGGGAAGTCCCACACTTTGGCATTTTCTAGTAAAAGCCTCCAAGAAGCTCAGTGGAAGGCTTTATTATCACTGCCCAGTGTCCCTGCAGAAGTAGTGGAACAAATGACATTTGTGAGGGCTTGTGGAAATTTGATGCTGGTAACCCTCACCTCTGCCATCGATTTATCATGTGACCTTGGGCCAACTCACTAGTTTTTCCTTGAACCTCTAGCTCCTCATCTGTGAAGCTGGAATAAAAGCAGTGACCATTCACATGACCCCTAACCAGTGGGCAAATAGAAAATGCTACACACAGTTAGTGCTAAACAGTAATAACAAAATCTGAGGGAAAAAAGCAGGGCATTTCCACTGAAAACCCATCACACTTTGAACCACAGATCAGTGAGTACCTGCAAATAAAACACACTTTTCAGATTACAATGTATTTTCCCCTTTTCTGGTCCATCTCTAGAGTACTATATGTCTTCCTGTCAACCTATTAGGAGCACAAATCATGCTTCTTATAGTTAAGTATCGATTAGGTTTGAAAGGATGAGAGATAATAAAATGATAAAATGTACACTCTGGAGGTGACTCTGTTATTTGGATCAGTTTAGCTTTCAGTCTATAGGCAAGCAATCATTTATAGGAAGTCTGGCTCTAGGCTTTGGGAGGGAGGCGTAAAGGGGAGAAAGGTATATTAATAGAACTCCACATAGTCCTGTCTAGAACTGTTTATCTGCTACCACAATCTCCAGAAGAAGGAAAACCAGGCTTTTCTACCACTGGTCCTCATGATTTCCACATCTTTAACCTAACACTACTGCTGAGTTGATCCGCAGCCAGGTGGTCAACAGGATAGGCCCTTACAGCAATTGATCAGATTGTCACACGGTCAATTCAATAAGCAACACCAAAAGCCAGTAATATTGGACCATGAAACGGTAGGTAGAGTCATTTCAACCACCTTCATGACTAAATTACATCTACTATGTGCTCTCACAATGTCAGTGAATATAGCTTTCAAACAAATTCTTTCAGGGAAGCACAGCATATCAAACAAAAGTGAAGATGCTGTGGCTGAAGTGAGTGAACCCAAAGGCCCTGCTCATTCTGCCTCTCTCCCCAACCCCCATATTAGCCTCTGAAGCAACTCCAATGAACCCAGAGGCATGCACAAAACATAATTTGAAAACAGTTTGGACCTAGCCCAAACCCCTCATTATTTTTTAGATGAGAACACTAAGGCTCAGAGAAGAAAAGTGACTTAAAAACAGCCTCCTAGAATGTAACATTTCAAGGATTAGAATCCAGGTGTCCAGATTCCTCATGTAGCATCTGACCCTATATGAGTTCTTCATGCATGGCCAAGGTAGGCCAGGTCTCCATCCCATGGGTATGGCTATCCTGGGAAGGGAGGAAAGCGGGGAGGATTGTGCACTGGGGCAGCATATGGAAAGTACAGATCCCAAGGGGGTGAGGTGCACTTCAGGAGAAAGATGGATAAGCAGCAGAGTATTTCTTTTCCATGGATTTGATCTCTTCTTACCAGAGAATGGTTAGCTCCTTACAGAAGCAAAATACCAAGCCAAACAATTCCACACAGTACTCGGCAATTAGCAGTTAACAAGAGCAAGAAGCAGTCACATTTGAATTAGGTTCAAATTGCAAAGACGGCCTTAAAAAAGAACCCTTTTTAATATCTGAAGAGCTAGAACAATCTTTATATATTTATTTATGGGAAACTCTCATTTAACTGGAATCTCAACAATCAGAATGCTCAAATAACCAGTTTACTTCCCCTCCCCTCCCCCAGAGTTTTGAATAATTATTAACATTTATGATAGTAACTTTGAGACACTGTAATTTCTGGCAGGGTCTTCCAGTCCCCTAAATATATTCATCTACTCATTCATTCAATGAATATTTATTGAGTGCCTACTACTTATTAGGCCCTGACCAAGCACTAGGGAAACTGAGCTATTCTTGGGAGTCCAGTGACAGTTTTCTTGGAATGACATTTCAGTTGAAATATAAATATGAGAATGATAGAGGTGGGGATGAGGGCATTAGACAAAGGGATCTCTAAGGGATTTCAAGAGCTAATTCTCCATGATTCTATGACACTATTTTGTTAATTTACTATATATATATGATATAATAATGAGACTAGTTTGAATTTTAAATTTCCTTGTCACCAAAGTAGTCACCAGCCATCTATTCTACCTACTAGCACTGTTTTAGGCTCTATTATAATTTTAAAAAATTTATCTCTTAATTGTGTCTCCATATCCAGTTTGGTTGTAAACCAAAGAAACACCCTATTGCTTTACATTTATATCATGATTTTCACTGAAAACACATTACCACACTAATCTAGTTAGTAAGATCAGCTTGTGGATCAATTTATGTTGGTTATTTTAAAGAAGAAAATCACTCTCAAAGGTTAGGTCAAAACTGGAGTTATTTCTATCATGCCATGGGTTCTGAAGTGAATTCTCAAATAGGAGATATAAAACTGTTTTGAGTAGTGACAACAAAATTGAAATAACTAAATAGCCTTGTAGATGACGAAGTTGAAAATGACAATGCCTACTTAGATATTTAAGGATGGTCATTCTGGCCACTCAACAAGGGACATCTTTCCCTTTATTTTCATTCTTCCCCAAGAGGGACATATGCCTGACACATAATTAAGAAAAAAGATTAAAAGTCCAAGATGAAAGGCAAATCAGCAAAAAAGCCCATGCCAATCTTGGTGCACCATGAAAGTAGGATTTTAAGCCCAAGGGTGCAAACTTAGAATTTGAAGGAGCCTCATGATATCATCTGATTGAGGTCTTGCCTTAAGTAAGTGAATCTATAACAGATAGTGAGCATGATTATCTTAATTTAAAAGAAACTTTCTTTAAATGTCAACCTAAATCTTAAATCATCTATTCCTCTTTGAATGCAGAAAAATACCAAAATATCAAAAAATACCAAAATACCAAAAATACCTCATCTCTTTCAAGTCATCCTTTAGACTTCTTTATTCCAAGACAAAACAATTACAGTTCTTTTAACCTTTCATTGTAGAGCTTATTTTCTTTCCCTTTTACCATCTTTGGAAGACTAAACCTATTCTCAGTTGACCAATGTGGATTTGTCTCAAATCACACTCACATGTTACAGGGTGGCTGTGATCTTCCTTCCTCCACAGCAGAAACCAAGGTCACCAAAGGAGCAATCACACATTTGCCTAGTGAACTTCAGGGGAAACTATACTTGGTGTACCCCTCCAACAAAATTCCTAATGTGTTATGAACTTTCTTTTAACGATATGCTGAAATAAAATATGCAATTAAAATTTTAAATTAAGCTTTTCTAATTTTGATGTTTTAAATTAAACATATAATTTGGTATGAGAATACATAATACAGTATATTAAATTTATTGAGTATTACATTTGAGGGGGAAAGACCCTGATCAATCAAAAAAGAAAGAGATAAGTTTAAAAGCTTTTGTATAGAGCAAGGTAAGATAGAACTAAATAAAATTAAATTGGATACATCTGAGCTATCTTTTAAAAATATGTTTTTGCTCTGACAGAACTCACTCTGCTCAAATTCCAGATGTCCAAATAGAAAAAGATAAGAACTCTCCTAGTGTTAATGAAAGTTGTTAATTTTCTCCAGTTAGACTCAATCCACCCTTGTGCTTAAGCTGTTTTCAAGGTTTGAAATATTATATACAGATAGATTAGATAAGTTCTAAGATGACAATGAATTCCAGGTTAAGACTCCTTGGTATAGAGCAAGTAAGAAACTAGACAGAACTTAAAGAGGAAGCAGAGGGTGCTCTCATTTCACTCCAAATTAAGAAGATAAATTGGAAACACAAGCAGGATCTGAAGCTAAATAGAAGGATGATATAGGTTCCTGAAAGTAGAATTACCCAAAGTTTCATTTTGTAGGAATTTTAGTGATTTGTTAAAGCTTCATGTCATTGGGTAGTTCCCCATAATTTGAGGAGTCTGGTGTAAAATGAAAAGTCAAGGTCACAGGTCCCTTCTAAGTATAAGGCCCTGTGCAACTGTACAAGTCATATTCTTATGAAGCCAGCCCTGGTTGTTATAAATATTCTCAAAATGATATGCCCCCTTTGAAAATTTAATGACAGCTATCAATACACGCATACATTCACTCACACCCCCACACAAAATTTTGCATACAGTTTCAGGGTGTCTGTGGGTTCATTTAAGCCCTGTCCATGGACCTAAATTAAGATCCACTAGATGAGACTGATTCTGTGAGACTCCAGGAGGCAGAGCTAGGATCCACTGGTGGAAGTTTACAAAAGGGCAGATTTGAGCTTCCTAACAATTAAAGGCTTTCCAAAACTAAAGAGACTGCTTTACTAGGCACTTGGTTCTGAAAGTATAACTGTCAACTGGACCATCGTCTGTGTGGTATACTCTAGAAGGGATTCCTACACTGGTGGGAGACTGGATTAGATAACTTCTCTGGTTCCTTACTGTATTAATATCTTGTGAGGATAACTATAAGAAGTTTCTACCCCACAGCTCCTCTTTGCCCACCCCATTTTCTGATGGTTTGAATATACTTGGTTTCAGCTGCCTTGATTTATTTCATTTTCCTTGACAAGGTCTTTACCTTCTTGAATGCTAAGTTATGTAAATTAACCTGTAACCTGTGGGTTTATATAAAATCAACATGCTAATTTTATGCAGAGTGATGCAAAAGATCCATCTTCCATTTTCTCGGGGGAAAAAAATCTGATCACCTTCCTGAATGGACATTCAAAGTAGCATAAATAATCAAGAATGTGAAAATGGCATTAAAGCTCTTAATAAAGAGAAACAAAAAGGGCACCAAGTAAATGTGAGGGGGATCATCCAAGGAAACTGATGATACAAATCCCTTCTAATAAAACTCCTGAGACGTCAGAAGGTAAGACAAGCCCCATCTTAAAATGTGGAGAATACGAGTACAGAAGTAAAAATTCTAAAATCACATTAGAAAATAGGAAGGTGAAATGACCCAGTACACAGAGGTGTTCATTCTCTTCCCTGTTCTTGCACATTCAAGAGGGAAGCCTAATATCCTGGGCCTCGAAACACTGGGGTCAGAGTTCAGACCCTGCAAAAGGAAATGGAAAGGCCCTCTTCTGACTGAAAAACAACTGCAAAAACAAATATCATTCTAGCAACAAACTGTCAAAGCCTGTAAGGATGTTTTTGCTCTAACTTCCTGTCATGACATTCACCATAAATGATGTGCTTCCTGTTCCTTTTTCTAATCAGCATGATGAGTTGATGAACCACATTTTAGTGCCATGCAGAGGCTCTACTCCAGAATTTAAAGGGACAACTAGAAAAGGAAGGGGGAAAGGAACATGGTTGGATAATCAATTTTACAAAAAAATGTCCTAAGGGCCCCTTTGCTGTACAGTTTTCGTTTTTATGACATTGAAGTTCTAATCAGGATCTAAAGTAGATTTCTTAAACTCAAAATCAGATTTTAGATATCTGCTCACTAATTGTCCAGCTCTTGAAGAAAACGGAATTAGTTCTAAGTGAGAAGCAAGCTGAAATTAGTAGCAACTTTGGCCAAGCGGCAGTTAAGTGAAACACAAAGGATTTGAGAATGACACGTAGGGATTGAATAAAATGAAAAGATGTACAATAGGTCTGGGGTCTGATATCAAAGGAGAAATTAGAAAGTGACTGAGGAAGAGCTCAAAGAGCTGGAAGACTTTGCTTTGAAGAAAAGTAAAAAGGAAGGATGAGATACAGAGGCTCTATAAAAGGCTAACTTAGACCTGACCAACATAGCAACGTGCTGATAAAATCAGGCCCTCCTACTCCCCTGACAATTGAGGGTCTAGTTCCTTTATACTGTCATTCCACTGGGTATGCTGGGTAAGGGGGGGGTGGGGAAACACTGTCAAAAATGTTTGCACTACAAGGGTTTAAAACCTGCACATTGCCAGTTCTTGCCATTGCTGTTGTTTTGTCTAATACTTTGCAGTAAAGGCATAAGTTTAAATATGGGATCCCCAGCCAGTATTGCAGAGAATGACTTTGGCTATTCATTTACACAGCGTTTTCTTGAGGCTCTTTGTAATTCCATGCCACATGGATGGTATGTTCTCCTAGGAAAAATAAAACAGAAGCAATTGGCCTGCCCTCTCCCAGCCTACAAGTCTTACTTGCTCTCCCAGGCTCTCTGTCCTTAGCTAGTTCATACCATGTGAGTCAGGAATAAGTCAAGTCACTGAGCATTTTGAGGAGATTGAGCTGAAGTGAGTAGTGTTTATACATAGAAATCTCATTAGAAACTAAAGTCTATGTGAATGTGGGCTCTGTGGATGAGGATGGAGCTGCAGAGAGCCCTGATAACCATAGTAAATCCTCCTTGTCAAAAAGGCAGAACTGAGGGTAGGCAGGCTGTGCTCTGGCCACAATCCCAAACTGTGGGAGGTGGAATACTTAGTAACTCAAAGTTGCCCAACTTTCTGCTTCAGTCACCATACTCCACAAGTCTGCTAGGTTGTCAGCAATTCATAAGCATTTATTCAGTCACCTAATAAACATTTGTAAGTCAACTATTATGCGCAAGGCAGTCTTGTAGATACAGATAATTCAAAGAAACAATTCTTGCTTTTGGGAAGTTCACACGTGTGGTGGAACAGACAGGCGTACAAATAACTAAATCTGAGTATGACCATTTCTAGTATAGAGGTTTAAAAACTGCTACAGGAGAATAGAAAAAGGACAATTAATTCTGCCTGTAAGAGGTGGGTGGGTGGAGGCAATCCAGGGAAACCGTCACAGAGAAAATGACATTTGGAATGGCTCTTCAAAGATGAGTAGGATTATCAAAAGGCAGAGAAGGTGTGAAGTAATTTACAAGTGAAGAAAAGCATAAGAGCAAATGCTCAGAATGGGAAAGTGAACAGTGTTTTTTTTTAAATGAAAAAAAATAGACAAATTCATAATCATAATTGGTGTTTCAAGACTTCTCTCCCAATAGTTGATAGAGTAAGTAGACAAAAATTAAGATTATAGAAAACTTGAAATATCTCAACCAATTCTTCCACCCAGGGTGGTTTGTGCATGGAGGGGCATGTGACCTATTTAATTATTGAATAAATGAATTAAAGAATAAACTAAGTAGGATCTTGTATACCATGGATTGTATGCCACAAGGCACATAAACTTTATCTTGTATGCAGTAGGGAGCCAAAGGAGTTTTATTTCATAAGAGAAAGACATGATCATATCTATAATTAAAAGCAAACAAACTAGTAAAAACACCATCTGCAAGTTATTATGGAAAATGGGCGAGTGTAGAAGAGACCAGAAGCCAAAGACAGGAAGACCAGGTAGGAGGTTTGTACAGTGTTTAGGAGAAAAATAATGAAAGGCTGAACTAGGTCAGTGGCAGGTAGGCTGCAGAGGAGTGAGGTAGATTTGCAAGATATTTTAGAAGTAGAATTTGACAATTACTGACTATGAAAATTATGAAAGACCTAGAGAGTGCACCATATATTCTGGCTCAGAAACATCATAATGCCATTTTAACCAAGATAGGGTACACAGGTGGAAAGGTGGAATTTAAAAGGTGGAGATTAAAATTTCAGTTTTGAAGAAATTGGAGTTCAGAGTACCTGTGGGACAACCAAGTGAACACATCTAGCAGGAAAGTAGTGCATGTAACCAGGAAGAGACATAAAGACTAGACTGCTAAATCTAGAAGCCTAAAAAGGTCTGGAGTTCTTAGCCCTGGTTGCAAATTAGAATCACCACAAAGTTAAAATAAACAAAAAATACTACTGATGCCCGGACTGCACTCCAGCCTAAATAAATCAGTATCTCTGGGGGTGAGACCTGTATAATATGTTTTAAAAGCTCCCGAGGTAATCCTAATAAGCAGCCAGTGTTGAGAAGCACTGAGTGGACAGTTCATAACAAGGGAGCAGAAACTCAGGGAAAGTATAAAGTGGTATTTAAAAGGAACATTAAGGGAAAATGCTGGCAAAACCCACAACTTTTTAGGGGTAGTCAGAGGAAAACAAGGTAATGATGGAGGCTGAAAAAGAGTAGCAAGAAAGATATGGAAAAGACCCAGGATAAAGTGGTGTCACTTGAGCAAAAGGAGAAGAGAGTGTCAAAAAGGCAGGCATGTCCAATAGCATCAAATGCTCAACAGTGTCCCAATGTACCAGCCGAGGTTGGTTTAAAGATGAACTAGCCATTGCCTATTAAAGAACGAGGTAGTTCTAACTAAAGGTGAGAGGGAGAGACAGGTCACAAAAGTTGTGAATCTTTTGGATACTGTTCAGCCTTGGTGAGGGCTAGATGACCAAGAAAGAAGCAAGGAATTCTTTTTTTCTCACATCTTTATTGGAGTATAAAGCTTTACAATGTTGTGTTAGTTTCTGCTGTACAACAAAGTGAATCAGGTATATGGTATACATATATCCCCATATCCCCTCCTTCTTGAGCTTGCCTCCCACCCTCCCTATCCTATCCCTCTAGGTGGTCACAAAGCTTCGAGGTGAAGCTATGTGCTATGCAGCAGCTTCCCACTAGCCATCCATTTTACATTTGGTAGTGTATATACGTCAATGCTACTCTCTCACTTCATCCCAGAGAAGCAAGGATGTTAAAATCTGAGTGGCTAGGGGGAATGCCAAAGGTAAAACCTGCCAGTCCCATAACTTTTCCTTGCCTTAAGCCTCTGAACACCTAACTGAAAAGGAGTAACTAGAGCTAGGCTTCATAGTCACCTTCTTTGGGAAAAATAGAAAGATCTATAGGTAGTTCTGTAATAATCTGAGTAGCTCTCACAAACTAGATAATCGTGCGAGACAAAGGGGAAGGGGCTAGGGGAGGGTGCTTAGTGCATGTGTGCAAACATTAGCCCAATCACAGCACAGTGACTGGAAAAGTCGTTACTCCTTGTCATGTCAGACTCTGAAGACAGCCACAGGATCTTAAAACACTACTTCAGAGCTATAGAAGGAATGTATTACAGTGCCACCTGCTGGTAATACTAAGACCAGAAACAGGTTCCTTTTTTTTAAAATCATTAATTCCCTGAGGCTGAAGATTAAAGAATAAACTTCATTCTGATTTATAATTAAAGGTGATGGTCTATTCAGTAATTTTTTTTATTCAAAAGACATTTTCAGAATTGAAAATAAATCTTGGATTGAACCTTCCTATCATAGCAAATGGAAAGCATGGGAACAGAAACACTAGAAGTCTAAGAAGGTCCCACCAACCTTGCCCCATGTCTTCCAATATGAGGCACCTCAACTCACATTTCCTTTCTAGACTCTCAATATATTTCCTATAAATTTAAAATTGGATATATAGTCAAGACACCATCTGTCTAGCTACTTGTTTCTGCCCAAATATGTCTCCTCAACTACTTGAATCTTATACTATCCTCCAGGCAATCTGGGCTACTGAGTACTCAAAAATAGCATCCATTTTAGGCATCCATACATTTGCACCTGCTGTTCTCTCTGCTATGACTATCGCCCCCATCACTATTCCCAACCCAGTCTTCAAAGTCAATGTCAAAAGACACCTCTTTCATGAAGCCTTCCCTTATCACCCTCACCCCCAGGTGGGAATAATATGTTCTTCATAGGAACTGTATCTGTACCTCTTTTATTACACTTATTATTTTATACCATTTACAAGAGTTGTAAATAGGACATATCTGTGGTAGAGTGAAAAGACCATGAACTTTGGAATAAGTCCACTGTCCTAAACCTGGATTTGCCATTTAATAGTTGGGGACCTCAGGTAAATGTAACTTCCCTAAGCTTCAGTCTCCCTGTCTATAAAATGAAGACAATGGTGCCCATACAAAAGGGCAGCATGGCAGGGGATTTAAGAGAAGGACTCAAGAGCCAGAGGAACCTGGGTTTAAATCCTGGCTGTGCCCCTTACTAGCTATATAAAAGTGGTCAAATTATTTAGCTGCTCTAAGCCTCAGTTTCCCAATCTGGAAAACGAGACAATATGGGACCTACCTACCTACATACCTCAGTATCTTTGCATGAGGAGACAATGTATACAAAGTGCCTGGCATATAATAGCACTCATTGCATGTTGGTTTCTCCCTTCCCCTATGATTTACTGAATTCCTTGGGGACAAAGCACATGCCCCATCCATTTCCGATCACTTAAATGTTGGCACCTGCCCAGCACAGGAGCTTTAACACAGTCTGCTTGTATTTTGGTAAGTTAATAAATGCCACATTTCTATAACATTCTTTAGCAGAATTTAGTTCCAGGCAACCACTGTCTCATTTCTCTACAAAGCAGTGATGCCAAATATATGTCACCCATCTCAAAGGTTTAATGGGTGTCTCTTGAAACCATGTGTTCCTTGTCTGTAGCCATTTAGGGAGAGCACATTTACAAAACAGCTCTCCTAAGTCATACCCGAAGAAGCGCGGCCTGACTCTACTTAGCCTGGGGCAAGGTCATTTAATTTCAAGGCATTTCCTTTAGAGAACAGTTCTGATGCAATCGTTGCAAAACAATGTGCTTCTCTATGACAGTTTCAGATAAATATTTGGAAGCAAAAATAGGGCAAGAATCAGAATATGAACAAAAGTTTAAACTTGCATATTCAGTATTTCTCTAATGGACCAGAGGTGTCCTACATATTTTAAGAAATCTCTGGATGCCAACTTTCCCCAAGGACCAAACTACAATAGGCATTAATGGTATACTTTTGCAGAACACGTACTTCATTTAGGGCAAATTACACCTGTAGAAGTCAACAGAGCCAAAAGGGATGCACTTTAGCCTGACAGGCCCATGAGTTGGGTTATGATAAAAACTAACCTGGGGCTTCCCTGGTGGCGCAGTGGTTGAGAGTCCGCCTGCCGATGCAGGGGACACAGGTTCGTGCCCCGGTCCGGGAAGATCCCACATCCCGCAGAGCGGCTGGGCCCATGAGCCATGGCCGCTGAGCCTGTGCGTCCGGAGCCTGTGCTCCGCAATGGGAGAGGTCACAACAGTGAGAGTCCCGCGTACCGCAAAAACCCAAAAAAAAAACCCCAAAAAACAAAAAAAACTAACCTAGTAGAAATCACAGGCACTCAAAGGTTCTCTCCACTCTGGCAAATACAATATCCTTTCATTCCAAAACAATGGAGTAGAAAGGAGCCCATTCACTGCAGTTCTTGGCTGTTCTTGTGGATGGGCTAAATCCCAACATCAAAATTATTTATTCTTATTTTCTTCTCATTCTTCCCCCATATGGACAGTGATAAATCCAACATGATACCAAGCTTGGTAACTTCTGTATTTGGATGATGCTACAGGGCTGGACAAGATCCCCACATGGAATTGCTTTCCAGCTTTTAAATTCATTAAATATTTTAATTAGCTTAATTATCCACACATTTTCATTTAAAGAGGACCAGTTTCATAAAGGACTTGAATATTTCAATCACATCAGATGTTGTTGATGTTACACAGCAACCAAAATAATGAACTTAGGTCTTAACTCACATTCTCTCCTCTTCCTCTGCCATCCTTTGTTGCCTAACTTAATGGAATCACCAGAGATTTTTCCATATGAACTGCTCTGCTGCTGATTTTAATCTCTCTCTCTCTCTCACACACAGACACACACACACACACACACACACACACACACATTTATAAGGGTCTTTAAATCCAAGAAACATACTCATCACAGCCAACATGGGGCTTTTAGTAAACAATAAGATGTTTTTCATTTGGACTTAGATTAGCAAAAATTCTGTAATTGACAATACAGAGTTAATAAATGTGTAATGAGAAAGGAACTGATATACTGTTGGTGGAAATACAGATTTGGTACACTGACATTGATGGGCAACTTTTAGCATCTTTCAAAATTTTAAATAAAAAATTTATCCAATATTTCCACTTCTGAAGATCTCTCCTACAAAATCATTTTCTCTTCTAGTGCACTAAGATCTATATAGTAGGATGATCCTCCCAGCATTGTTTTGGAATAGCAAAAACCTAGAGATAAAACCTTAACCTCCATAGATAGTGCACAGGTTTAAATTTATAATAAATCCACACAATGGAAAACTGCACGGTATTTAAATTTTTGAGTTAAATATGTATTGCCAAGGATTAGAGGTTCTAGGTATAAATATCAGAAATATGTGACAAATCAAGTTGGAGAACAGCATATGCAGTATGAGTCTAAGTTTGAAAAATACATGATTTAGGCTATATACATATATACCCAAAGAAACTATCTGGAAGAAACTATATGAAATGTAATGATTACTTATATCTGGAAATAAAATTATAAGAGAGTCTTCTATTTTGATATTGCTTGAACTTTTATTAAGCATAATATACTATTGTACTAAGAAAAATATCAAAACAATTCCACTACTTGATTTCCAAGACACAGTAAGTTAAAAAAACAAGGACCAAAAAAGTAGTCATATTTTGCTACATTTTCAGTATGAAACAAGGAGAAATAAAAAACATTGGTTTATGAAAGAAAGGAAGGAAATACCAGAATCTAAAGAAATTACTTACAAATAGTGGTGTGTGTGACCAAGTGGAAGAAATGGGTATAGGAATTAGATTTCTTTCACTTATTCCTTTTTCTATAACTGAATTTTCAGTAATGTAAATGTTCTATGTATTCAAAAATAAAATTTAATCAAAAAGGATAAAACTAATTGGGTACAGACACAAATTACTTTATATATTGAATTAACATAATCACAGAGAAAATTAATTCGAGTAATTTTTGAACATAACACTGACTATACAGATTCAGGAGGATGACTTCTAAGGACAAAAATATTTGTAAAATATCTTGTACTTTATTTAGTAGGTTTGTTGTCGGTAGTAGTTTTGGTGTGGTAGTTCTGAAATCATTTTGTATGAACTAAAGATAAAATAATTAAGTATGTATTAATACATCAGTGTTGATGGGAATGAGGGTTCCCACTGTCGGAAAAGGAGATAAAAATATGGAATGGGTAAAGGTGAGGAAGAACCCTGTCATATTGGATTTGAATTGGATGTATCAGAATTAAATCACAATTTTAAAAAATGATTTCTAAATACCATTTTCCACTGAAAGAAATCAGGAAAATGGATAATTCCAGAGCTGGGGCAGAGAAAGTAGGAACGTAACCCTGGCACACCTTTATGACAAAAAGCAAGGAAGTGCTGAAAGAATGATGCAGTATCAAAAGGTAACAGGAAAACTTCCACTTTAGGCTATGATGATATAAACTGGAACTAGACTAGCTTTATCCACAGGAAGCAATGATAAAAGTGGACAAAATATATGAAGAAACTGTTTTCAGACCATGCAAGACTGTGATCTCAAAGAAAAGAAGAACTCATGTGGTAAGGTCCACAATCAAACCAACTCTCCAACTGGAGACAAATCCCCAACAATGGCTCAGTGAACTGAAGTCCTAACAGCTCAGGAGTCCTGCTGAAGCTACAGAGATCAGGAAAGCTACAGTGGCTGGAACCTTAACTAAAAGAGGAGAGTTCACTGAGGGGAGACTATAAAATCTATATGGGGGTTCTCTCTGAATCTTTGGCTGAAGATTGGGCTGAACAAGCACAGGGCATGACTGCCAGTCTTTTCATCAGACTGTGACCACCACAGGGTTAATAATAAAAGTGAAACTAGAGGACAAACACTGCTGGGGAACACCTTGTTAACATCTGAGCATTCAGCTAAGATTCCAGAGGAGTCCTGCTTTAGGAGAAAGAACTATGTCACAGAATATGGCCTACTCTACACCTTCCCCAACAAAGCCTAAAGTCAAGTCTTAATAAGACCCAGAGGAGAGCGAACAGAGCCTACGTTTCAGCAAAGCTGGAACTCCTGGCTTGGGGTCTCTCCCTTCTGCTGCCATGGAGCTGCCACGGAGCCACAGGGGAGGGCAGCCTCACTGCACTGCCAACTCTGGAGGGGCTCCACCAGCGAAGCTGTGACCATCCTGGGGACCGTGGACCAACCATGTGGCTGACAGGGTCTTGGTGCTCTGGCCTGGCTTCAGGTCTGAGCCTCTGAGGTGGGAGAGCTGAGTTCAGGACAATGGACCACGAGAGACCTCCTGGCACCACATAATATCAGACGGCAAGATCTCTCCCAGATATCTCTGTCTGAACACTAAGACCCAGCCCCACCCAATGGCCAGCAAGCTCCAGTGCTGGATACCCCATGCCAAACAATTAACAAGACAGGAACACAAACCCACCCATTAGCAGAGAGGCTGCCTTAAATCATACTAAGTTCACAGACACTCCAAAACACACAGCTGATGCAGCCCTGCCCAACAGAAAGACAAGGTACAGCCCCACCACCAGAACACAGGCACCAGTCTCCTCCACCAGGAGCCTACAGGAGCCACTGAACCAACCTCACCCATCAAAAACAATGGGAACTAACGAACCTTCAACCTGCACAAAGGATGCCCCAAAAGCATTAAGGTAAACAAAATGAGAAGACAGAGAAATATGAAGCAGATGAAGGAGCAAGATAAAAACGCACCACACCAAACAAATGAACAGGAAACAGGCAGTCTACCTGAAAAAGAATTCAGAGTAATGACAGTAAAGATGATCCAAAATCTGGGAAATGCAATGGAGAAAATACAAGAAAAGTTTAACAAGGACCTAGAAGAACTAACGAGCAAACAAACAATGATGAACAACACAATAAGTGAAATTAAAAACAGTCTAGAAGGAATCAATAGCAGAATAACTAAGGCAGAAGAACGGATAACTGACCTGGAAGATAAAATAGGGGAAATAACTGCCACAGAGCAGAATAAAGAAAAAAGAATGAAAATAATTGAGGACAGTCTCAGAAACCTCTGGGAAAATATTAAACACATGAACATTCGAATTATAGGGGTCCCAGAAGAAGAAGAGAAAAAAAAAAAGGTCTGAGAAAATATTTGAAGAGACTACAGTTGAAAACTTCTCTAACATGGGAAAGGAAATAGTCAATCAACTCCAGGAAGCGCAGAGAGTCCCATGAAGGATAAATCCAAGGAGAAACTTGCCAAAACACATATTAATCAAACTATCAAAAATTAAATACAAAGAAAAAATATTAAAAGCAGCCAGGGAAAACAAAGAGCATACAAGGGAATCCCCATAAGGTTAACAGCTGATCTTTCAGCAGAAACTCTGCAAGCCAGAAAGGAGTGGCAGGACATATTTAAAGTGATGAAAGGGAAAAACCTACAATCAAGATTACTCTACCCCGCAAGGATCTCATTCAGATTTGACAGAGAAATTAAAACAGAAATTTACAGACAAGCAAAAGTTAAGAGAATTCAGCATCACCAAACCAGCTTTACAACAAATGGTAAAGAAAGTTCTCCAGGCAGGAAACACAAGAGGAGGAAAAGACCTACAAAAACAAACACAAAACAATTAAGAAAATGGTAAGAGGAACATTCAAAGCGATCATTACCTTAAATGTAAATGGATTAAATGCTCCAATCAAAAGACATAGACTGGCTGAATGGATACAAAAACAAGACCTGTATATATGAGGTCTACAAGAGACCCACTTCAGACCTAGGGACACATACAGACTGAAAGTGAGGGGATGGAAAAAGATATTCCATGAAAATGGAAAGCAAAAGAAAGTTGGAGTAGCATTTCTCATATCAGACAAAATAGACTTTAAAAAATATTACAGGAGACAATGAAGGACACTACATAATGATCAAGGGATCAATCCAAGAAGAAGATATAACAATTGTAAATATTTATGCACCCAAAATACGAGTACCTCAATACATAAGGCAAATGCAAACAGCCATAAAAGGGGAAATCGACATTTACACAATCATAGTAAGGGACTTTAACACCCCACTGTCACTAATGGACAGATCATTCAAAATGAAAATAAATAAGGAAACACAAGCTTTAAAAGACACAGTAGACCAGATAGACATAATTGATATTTATAGGACATTCCACCCAAAAACAACAGAATACACTAAGTGCTCATGGAACATTCTCCAGCATAGATCATATCTTGGGTAACAAATCAACACCTGGTAAATTTAAGAATACTGAAATTGTATCAAGTATATTTTCCACAAGGTTATGAGACTAGATATCGATTACAGGAAAAAAAACCTGTAAAATATTCAAACACATGGAGGCTAAACAATATGCTACTAAATAACCAAAAGATCACTGAAGAAATCAAAGAGGAAATCAAAAAACACCGAGAAACAAATGACAATGAAAACACAACAACCCAAAACCTATGAGATGCAGCAAAAGCAGTTCTAAGAGGGAACTTAATAGCAATACAATCCTACCTCAAGAAACAAGAAACAGCTCAAATAAAAATCTAAATATACACCTAAAGCAATTAGAGAAAGAAGAAGAAGAACAACAGCAACAAAACAAAGTTAGCAGAAGGAAAGACATCATAAAGATCAGATCAGAAATAAGTGAAAAAGAAATGAAGGAAACAACAGAAAGATCAATAATGCTAAAAGCCAGTTCTCTGAGAAGATAAACAAAATTGATAAACCATTAGCCAGACTCATCAACAAAAAAGGGTGAAGACTCAAATCAGTAGAATTAGAAATGAAAAAGGAGAAGTAACAACTGACCCTGCAGAAATACAAAGGATCATGAGAGATTGCTACAAGCAACTCTATGCCAATAAAATGGACAAACTGGAAGAAATGGACAAATTCTTAGAAACGAACAACCTGCTGAGACTGAACCAGGAAGAAGTAGAAAATATGAACAGACCAATCACAAGCACTGAAATGGAAACTGTGATTAAAAATCTTCCAACAAACAAAAGCCCAGGACCAGATGGATTCACAGAAAAATTCTACCAAATTTTTGGAGAAGAGCTAACACCTATCCTTCTCAAACTCTTCCAAAATATAGCAGAAGGAGGAACACTCCCAAATTCATTCTACAAGGCCACCATACCCCTGACACCAAAATCAGAGAAAGATGTCACAAAAAAAGAAAACTACAGGCCGATATCACTGAAGAACATAGATGCAAAAATCCTCAACAAAATACTAGCAAACAGAATCCAACAGCACATTAGAATGATCATACACCATGATAAAGTGGAGTTTATTCCAGGTATGCAAGGATTCTTCAATATACGCAAATCAATCAATGTGATACACCATATTAACAAACTGAAGTAGAAAAACCATATGGTCAACTCAAAACATGCACAAAAAGCTTTCAACAAAATTCAACACCATTTATGATAAAAACTCTCCAGAAAGTAGGCATAGAGCCTACCTCAACATAATAAAGGCCATATAAGACAAACCCACAGCCAACATCATTCTCAATGGTCAGAAACTGAAACCATTTCATCTAAAATCAGGAACAAGACAAGGTTGCCCCCTCTCATCACTAGTATTCAACACAGTTTTGGAAGTTTTAGCCACAGTAATCAGGGAGGAAAAAGAAATAAAAGGAATCCAAATCAGAATAGAGGAAGTAAAATTGTCACTGTTTGCAGATAACATGATACTATACATAGAGACTCCTAAAGATGCTACCAGAAAACTACTAGAGCTAATCAATGAATTTGGTAAAGTAACAGGATACAAAATTAATGCACAGAAATCTCTTGCTTTCCTATACACTAACGACGAAAAAATCAGAAAGAAAAATTAAGGAAACACTCCCATTTACCATCGCAACAAAAAGAATAAAATACCTAGGAATAAACCTATCTAAGGAGACAAACATCTGTATGCAGAAAAGTATAAGACACTGATGAAAGAAATTAAAGATGATACCAATAGATAGAGAGATATACCATATTCTTGGATTGGAAGAATCAACATTGTGAAAATGACTATACTACCCAAGGCTATCTACAGTTTCAGGGCAATCCCTATCAAACTGCCAATGGCATTTTTCACAGAATTAGAACAAAAAATTTCACAATTTGCATGGAAACACAAAAGACCCCGGATAGCCAAAGCAATCTTGACAAAGAAAAACGGAGCTGCAGGAATCAGGCTCCCCGACTTCAGACTATACTACAAAGCTACAGTAATCAAGACAGTATGGTACTGGCATTAAAACAGAAATATAGACCAATGGTGTAGGATAGAAAGCCCAGATATAAACCCACTCACATATGGTCACCTAATTTACTACAAAGGAGGCAAGCACATACAATGGAGAAAAGACAGTCTCTTCAATAAGTGGTGCTGGGAAAATTGGACAGCTACATGTAAAAGAATGAAATTAGAACACTCCCTAACACCATACACACAAATAAACTCAAAACGGATTAAAGACCAAAATGTAAGTCCAGACACTGTAAAACTCTTAGAGGAAATCATAGGCAGAACTCTCTATGACATAAATCACAGCAAGATCCTTTTTGACCCACCTCCTAGAGTAACTGAAATAAAAACAAAAATAAACAAATGGGACCTAATGAAACTTCAAAGCTTTTGCAAAGCAAAGGAAACTATAAACAAGACAAAAAGACAACCCTCAGAATGGGAGAAACTATTTGCAAATGAAACCTGACAAAGGATTAATCTCCAAAATATACAAACAGCACATGCACTCAATGTCAAAAAACAAACAACCCAATCAAAAAATGGGCAGAAGACCTAAATAGACATTTCTCCAAAGAAGACATACAGATGGCCAAGAGGCACATGAAAAGATGCTCAGCATCACTAATTATTAGAGAAATGCAAATCAAAACTACAACGAGGTATCACTTCACACCCATCGGAATGGCCATCATCAAAATATCTACAAGCAATAAATGCGGGTGTGGAGGAAATGGAACCCTCTTACACTGTTGGTGGGAATGTAAATTGATACAGCCACCTTGGAGAACAGTATGGAGGTTCCTTAGAAACTAAAAATAGAACTACCATATGACCCACTTATCCCACTACTGGGCATACCCTGAGAAAACCATAATTGAAAAGGGGACATGTACCACGATGTTCATTGCAGCACTATTTACAATAGCCAGGACATGGAAGCAACCTAAGTGTCCATCGACAGATGAATGGATAAAGAAGATGTGGCACACATATGCAATGGAATATTACTCAGCCATAAAAAGAAACAAAATTGAGTTACTTGTAGTGAGGTGGATGGACCTAGAGTCTGTCATACAGAGTGAAGTAAGTCAGAAAGAGAAAAACAAATACCATATGCTAACACATGCATGTGGATTCTAAAAAAAAAGTGGTTCTGATGAAGCTAGGGGCAAGACAAGAATAAAGATGTAGATGTAGAGAATGGACTTGAGGACTCGGGGAGGGGGAACGGTAAGCTGGGACGAAGTGAGAGAGTAGCGTTGACATATATACACTATCAAATGTAAAATAGATAGCTAGTGCGAAGAAACTGCATAGCACAGGGAGATTAGCTCGATTCCTTGTGATGACCTAGAGGGGTGGGATTAGGGATGGCAGGAGGGAGATGCAAGAGGGAGGGGATATGGGGGTATATGTATACATATAGCTGATTCACTTTGTTATACAGCAGAAACTAACACAACATTGTAAAGCAATTATACTCCAATAAAGATGTCAAAAAAAAAGATCCACAGGGGAGAAAAAGATTAGAGACTGAGTCCCACCAAGTTATAGATGATCAGGACATACCTTGGGTTTTCCATTGATCTACTCTGACAAAGCATACAACTAAGCACCAAAAGTTCAAGATTAGTAATTGAACTGCTACTAGAACAAACACCAATACCCTTTAGAGGAACATAACAGAATTCAATATCTCTACAACATAGTACCTACAAATTCCATTACTCAATAAAAAACACTTGAAATGGGAAAAAAGAAGTAACCCCCACCAAGTCAATCCAAAATGTGTCTAAGATTACCCACTGTGTGCCAGCAGGATTTTGCATCCTCTTGACCACCAGGGACTATATTTTTCTAGCTGATTAAGATATCTTGTTAGCTCTGAAATTTTCCTTCAAACACCAGATCACTGAAAAGTTGTTTTATTATGGTCATCTTCCAGAGGTACTGGCTGCAAGATGACCAAATTGGGTTCAGAATTTAACATACCCTCTCATCTAATTGGTCATCCTATTCCTTTCCCTTCTAATAAGAAGATCCAGGCTAGGAGAGCTGAATTCCAATAATTGCCTAATACAGCTCACATTTTCCTGCAGCAGCAGCAGTACCAGCAAAAGCAAATAAAAAGTAAAGTGGACAGGTTAATGCCCCCCCCAAATTTAGTCCATGTATACCCTAGAGACATAATTTTTCAGGTTAGACAACATAGTTAAATAGAAGCCCTTGTGTGATCTCTCCTTGAGAGTTATTTGCCCACCCATCCTATTAAAAATTAATTTTAGATAATTAGAAGTCCTCTACAGGCTGTTTCTGCCATTAGCCTTTGTCAAGATATTAGCCAATTCCCTGCCATAAAGATTGACACCTTTAAGTAAAGCAAACCTACTTCTCATAGAGTAGACTTTCTAAATGACCTTATCTATTTAGTCCTAAATTTAGATAATGCCAGTGCTGAAGGACCTCATGCATTTTCTGTGAGGAGGATAACAAGCACACACTTTGCCAATCAGCTATAATCCTTAAAATTAGATACTGTGAATTTTAGTATATTCTAATGTAACCAAGCCCTAGATGCAATCTCAGAGCCATCTTTGCTGTTTCCCGATCCAGGGTTGATGATTGGGCTTACCTAATGTGCATGGGCATTACCTAAAAGAATAACCTGTGCTGTAGCTTCTAAAAATTGCATAGCACCCAAAACCAGGAGGTTTGTTTCAATATGTGCCCAGAGTAGATTTTAAAAAAAAAAAAGTCTTGAGTCTTATTATTTTCCCTGATTGGCAAGTACAGAAAAAGAAACTTCCATCACTTGGTCCTCTGTCTTGTGCATAAGGTGGTACTTGGCATAAGTATTTGTAGGGATCTTAGTGAAAAGGGTTCCTGTCTATAATGAACTGCACAGAAATCATTACACCTGGTGTCACATCTGGCACTAAACAGTTATAAATGTTAATGAGCAAAGGACACAATCATTTTTCATTTTTTGACTTGAAGGAAAGAAAGGAGGGGAGAAAATAAAATTTCTAAGTTCCATTGGCTATTCCACGAACAACTATGCAAGTTTAATCCAGATCTCTTTAACTGGCAAAGGCCAAAGGACCTCACAGACTGTATGAAACAAAATTTTGTACTCCAGATTTGCCAGAGTAATTTGCCAACTCAAATAGGACCATCATAATGAGAGTGCAAATAATTATTTTTCCTACATAAAACAGTAATATTAAGAGGATTGTAGGGGCTAGGATGGGGGTTATGATGAAAGTGGCGAAATAAGGCAAGAGTGAAAACAACTGCTCCAAAGGACCCCCATCTTCATCAGCTATGTGCAACTTAATGTGTCTTTTATCCATTCCATGCTTGGTTTTATTTCTGTATTTTGTGGTAAAAAACAAACACTACACACACAGACATGCACAAACCAACATCAACCTATTACTCTTCCCTTTCTATTCCATATACAATGTAAATAGACGGAGGAAGGCATAAGAGAAAAGACCAACTGTATTCAAACCATCTCCACTGCCCAGACCTGTACAAAAAGGTTTGTTCCAATATTACAATTGCTATATGTCCTAGGAGGTAGCTGAGGGTAAACAGATGGGGAAGAGGAGACTGAAACAATTCAAATATATTCACTCTAAGGGGAATATCTTTGGGGGTAATGTTTCTTTTTTTTTTTTTTTTTACATCTTTATTGGAGTATAATTGCTTTACAATGGTGTGTTAGTTTCTGCTTTATAACCAAGTGAATCAGTTATACATATACATATGTTCCCATATCTCTTCCCTCTTGCGTCTCCCTCCCTCCCACCCTCCCTATCCCACCCCTCTAGGTGGTCACAAAGCACCGAGCTGATCTCCCTGTGCTATGTGGCTGCTTCCCACTAGCTATCTATTTTACGTTTGGTAGTGTATATATGTCCATGCCACTCTCTCGCTTTGTCACAGCTTTCTTTAATAAAGCTCACTGCAGCTATGACACCACTTGCCTACACTGAGAAGACAAAGCTAAGAACATGTAATAAGCCACAAACAGTCTCACACTTGATAAGAATAAAGGGGCAGAGCATTAAAATGTTGATCTTTAAAGGGCATCTGCACATCAATGATAACTACATCTGTGTGTGTGTGTGTGTGTGTGCGTGTGTGTATTTTTTTTTTAACAGCATCCCTCCTCATAAATAATAAGGAAACCAAGAAAACAAGACAGCATACGCAGGTAGCAACTTGTTTTTTTTTTCAGATTGGATTTTACTTGAATTAAGCTATCATAATATAGATGGCTTTTTAAATTCTCAATTCTTTTTCTTGCTTTCAGATTCTGCTATAGACATTATAACATAACCAAGTGAGGAAAATGGGATCCAGTCCAACAGGCTATATCGCTAGTAAGTAATATCTCCAAGTATTTTATTTCAGCAATAATCAATCTGAGCCAAGATTGAAAGTGAAAATGTGACTTCAAAAGTAAGGCAAGGAAAGACAGCCACGTAAAATAGGCCAAGCTGGAGATATTATACGTAAAATGTTACACACAAATACAGCGGAAAGAGAGTCACAATATACAAAAACGTGTTAAAGACATTCATAAGTATTTAATGGGGGAGAAAAAGCCAATATATTCCCCTACCTTTACCATTCAAGAATCCTTTGGACTTGAGTAGTGTTACTCTATTTTATAACCTGTGACCCACTTCTGTGAAAGACTTATTAATATACTATCAATTGAAGAACAATACTATTCTTTAGCAATTTCAATGATCAAGTATTCTCACCTTAGAAAACAAACATTAACCAAACTCCAAGCTCCAGCCAGTATTTATTGCTTTGAAAAATAGCCATGTACTTTATTGCCTGGGTTTTAGACTTAATGAGAAATTAAAGAGCATACATTTAATTCTAGGAAGTAACTGAATTAGAAGCCAGCAGAAAGCCCCATCCACAGCCTTTTGTTTTCATATACCAATACATTCCTCAACGTCTTACTGGAATGATTACAGACAGAAAATCAATTCTGAAAATCTCATGCATGATTTGTAATTATAGCTAAAATGTATAATCAACGCTGAAAGACATATATATCCAAGTGTTGTTAAACAATGATTAAGCTTTGATTGGGATATCTACTGGCTACAGCTAATCTCTTAGTACAATCATGGCTGCCTACCAGACCACCATGTTCTAGGAATAGATATTTATTCTCAACAAATTCCTCTTCAGGCAATTAGCTAATATTTCCAAACTTGGAAGGTTTAAACCTCTGCCTGTTAGGGATTTGGTACAAATGTGAGGATGTGAGGAACTAAAGCTCACTGATACTTGTCAAAAACTTTCATTTAAACTGTAACGCTGCATACGCAATTAGGAGGCAAAGAATATATACTTCTAAAGGTTTCCTGTCTTCTCATTTGCAAATGTTTGCTCCCAGGTGTATATGCACTAGCAAATGTAACCAACTCTAAGAAGGCCCTTAACATTTTATTGTCCACTGAGAGTATACTGCCACTGAAGTTGAACAAAATTCCACTGGTTTCCCAGAATTTTGTCAGGGGTAGGCTAAAATCTCATTTTTACTTTGGCTACTTTCCAACATAGCTGGATTACAAGTGCTTCTGTTTAAAGGTATTTGTAGTTAAAGATACAGATGCTCTCTAAATGCTCACAAAAAGCATATATTTTTGACCAAATCATGAGAAGTTGCCAGCAACTTACCAGAATTTCTCTTTGACACCATCTTCAAATTTGTGCTGACTACAGAACACACCACAAGGGCCAAAAGAAATGGTGGCTTCATTGTTCACTTTCCTTGGCAGCTGAAAAGTCAAAAAAGGATATGAAGTTTGAATCACAGATCTTGGCCTCAACAAAGCAGCAGCTATAATTTCACATACCTTGAAGACACATTACAGAAACAATGACATTTTGGTGATTTCTGGCTTTATTTTTATGCAAATGGAAGAAAATATGAAAGTTCACAAGAGCATCATGTCAAAGTTCCCTGCTCAGAACTTTCAATGGTTTCCCACTGGATTTAGAGTAAAATCTGAACCCCCTCCATTAGACTTTCATGGGTCTGCAGGTAGGGCCTCTGCTGCCTCTTTGATCTTATTCCACAGCACTTTCCTCCTCGTTGGCTATGCTCCATCCACTATGGACATTGTATTTGTCCCTGGAACATGCCTTAGTCATTTCCTCCTCATGGCCTTTGCATTAGGTCTTCCTGCTGGAATACTCCTCCCCACTCTTCACTCACATTCATTAACATCCTATAGGTTTCAGTCCCACAAAAAGGCCTTTCCTGACTACCCAATCTTAAAGTCTCACTCTGTCATTCACTAGCTCACTTCCTTGCTTGTTTTATTCATAAGACTGATCAGCACTTACAGTTATTGTATTTATGTGACAGGAAGAGTTTTTACTCAACTTTGACATTGATGTTTTAAAATCAGCAGCACCGAACCTTAAATAATTGGAATGAAACTGTTCTGAAATGAAAAATAACTGAGAAAAGTATGGAACTGAACTGAGATATTGTTAAGAACCCCCCAAAAGGGAACAGAATTGACTAAAGCACGATCATCGGTAGGCATTTGGGGAAAAAACAAAAACGTTTTTAAGTGTTTATTCCATTGAGTTAAGACTTTTCAGTAAATCGGTGTCTATATGAGGGCTCATTTAGAATCCTTTACAAGTCAGAATATAAGCACCACAGAGGTACACTGGGTACATCATAAACCCAAGATAGAAAAATAGCAAAGGGGACCATGAGGGTGAAACCACAGAGATCCCTGAAATAATGGATGGAAGCAAACCTGAATGGAAAGACAAAAACAAGCTCTGGATAACATTTAAAGAGCCAGAATTCCATGTAATGATTTGTCTTCTGAATAATTGGTTTGTACCTAAATGTGCAGAACCTTACCCAGAATGTAAGAGTAATAGGATGATATCAAGTGTTGGGTGGGATCCTCTTTTCCCAGAATTGACCAAAAGATCCACCTGATACCCTAAATTCAGAAAAATTCATGTTTGGGTGAGGCCACCAGTTCAACTATTCAGTGCAGCTAGTTCCTTATCATACTGCCCCCCCCCCCACCACCAACTCCATCAATAAACAGAGGTCTGGGAAGGAAGAGGAGGTCTTTTGATAACAAAGACAGGCTTTGCTTTCCCAGTTGTCATGCTGGACTTCCCTTTTACCACTGAAACAGGAATAAAGAACCCTGGGGAGAGATGGTATGCTGGAGGTTTCCAGATGACCAGGGGGCCAGGACTAATCCCTATCCATCCCCAACATACACCAAATTTCCGAGTCCCAAGAAGCATGGAAGTTAGATTTGGCATATTACCAATGATCCATCTCGGATTGGGTAAACAGATGATTCTTGTCATAGGCTTTGTAACATGGGGCAAAATGAGTGCACCTGAGAGGAAAGTGGTATGATGCTACCTGCTAAAACTGAGGGAAGATGTAATCAAATCTTTCCAGGGACTTCCAATGTCCAGAGGAGATGCCTGGAGGAGAATCTCATCATCAGGCCTGCTGTAACTACTACCTGTTTATACAGCACATACAGACAGCTAAATGAGAAGTTATGACCAACCAAGGAGAAGACATCGTCAATCACAAGCATTTCATTTTCCTCTCCCTCTTCTCCAGTCACACCTATCCCAATGCAACACCAAAGGAGAAGGTACAGAGGAAAGACGAGGAAGAAGGGAAAATGTGTGAAAACCTACCACACACCCTCCAAATTCCTATCCATGAGAGCCACATGTCTCCTCTGTTTGAAAAAAAAAAAGGAAGATACAATATTTGAATCAGATAGGATCTTAGACTAAGACGAAGTCTTTAAAATCAGAACAAAACTCAGAAAACATCTGAAAAATGATAGAATCAAACTGAAATGTTTATCACTGTCCCTGACTCCTAGTGGAAAAAGGAAGTACAGTAGAGCACATGAAGTAGCAATTAGGAAAAATAGTACCATACCATGTTTATACTTCAATGAGTTGAAACACTTAATAAATCAGTTATATTTATTAGCTTGGTTGTTTTTAACCACTCCTTGACTACTAACATGTAAGCTTCATGAGGGCAGTCACTTAGTCATTAGCTGTTGTATTCTCAGCATCTATCATAGAGCTCGACATATAATAGGTTATCAGTAAATATTTTAATGAATGAAAGGGGAATATCAATGTAGATAACAACATATCAATGGTTCAAGTAACACAAATAAATTGCAGCTTTCAGTGGTTTTCTTCCCAAGTTACCCATTTATTTGAAATAGAATCTCTCTTATCTAATATATGATTATCCAAATCTGAGATGGGCCCCATCTCCTGCTGTAGCAGACTCTGTTGGTACCCTATCCATATCCTCTTGGGCCTCCCAAAAGTCATCTGCACAGAAGTCTTCCTGTGTTTCTTTGCCAGAGGTGCTTCTCTATCTGAAAAAGCAGCTTGAATAGCATAGGAGGCTGACTGGAAGTTCCAGGTTGTTAACACACCATGAGTGATTCTCATTCAATGATACGGGAGTTGGTGAATAAATACCCCAGCTTCCTCACCCCTTGGAATGTTCCAGTAGGACTGAATGGCAAACTGCTCATTAGCACACTCTATTGGCTTTTCCTCCCTTCTAGTCTGACTTTGCCATTCCCTTGCAGTACTTGCTGGGATCACCTCCCAAATAAACTACTTACATCCAAATCCTTGTGTTTGAGTCTGCTTTTGGGAGATCCCAAACCAAGACTCTGAAAATACCATTATAAACTCCACAAATTTCTTTGTTTTATATTGACTATCTGTCCAATTTCCAGCTCAAAAGATTATGTAGCCTCTGAACTTTCAAAAGAAGGCTTATACTTCAAATTTTTCCTGAACCACAGGCACATTCTAGCTCTCCTGTCTTGTCTCCCTTTTTAGAACTTATATCACCCCCAATGACTTTGATAAGAACACTGGCTCATCTCTGATTTAGCTCTTCCTGCTGTATTCGCTCAGTTACCAACTCAACCTTGCTGCTTAGCTATTAGGAGACTTCCAGGGTCTCCCTATCCTCAACCCATCTTACTCATGATTGTACCTTCACTATTTCTATCTAAAAGTTGACAGTTTGTAAGGACCATAATTTGCCTAGAATATCATTTTAAGGATTCTAATATTTTGTAAATGGTGACAAAATTAAAGATTATTTGAAAAGCACTTTTTAAAATGTTACTTTACCCAGTAGTTATAATTTTCACCCAAAGCGAGAATTGTATTTCATACCTGTTATTCAGAGATATTAAGGGTAGAAAACAGCTGACAAAAAAATATTTCTACTTCCTTAGTCAACTCCTTCCTATTCTTTGTGAAATAAAATGCTTAATGCTTGACTTTGACTAGTGAAATCATCGTGGGAATTGAATACGTTAACCACAGAACTATTTCATATACTCCCCTTCTTTTCAATTAAAATCAGTGGGTAGTGTATATATGGCCATGGCTCTCTCTCGCTTTGTCACAGCTTACCCTTCCCCCTCCCCATATCCTCAAGTCCATTCTCTAGTAGGTCTGTGTCTTTATTCCTGTCTCACCTCTAGGTTCTTCATGACATTTTTTTTTCTTATATACACTACCAAACGTAAGGTAGATAGCTAGTGGGAAGCAGCCGCACAGCACAGGGAGATCAGCTCGGTGCTTTGTGACTGCCTGGAGGGGTGGGATAGGGAGGGTGGGAGATGCAAGAGGGAAGAGATATGGGAACATATGTATATGTATAATTGATTCACTTTGTTATAAAGCAGAAACTAAGACACCACTGTAAAGCAATTATACTCCAATAAAGATATTAAAAAAATTACATGTACCCAGGAGGTAAACCAATCCTATGTTGAATTTCTTAAAAAATGTTAATTATTAAAAAAAATCAGTGGGGAATAGAAAAACTGGATGTATTGAGGTTTTTAATCTGTATATTTGCCAATCCTATTTCCACAGGAGAGTTCATTAATTCAGCAAACTTTGATGAATAACTATTATATTTTATGATAATAATTATAACTTATTGAGCATTTTTTGTGTGCCAGATAATGCAGTGGACTGTGATATTGTATTTTATCCTATTAATGACCATGTGAGTTATTATTATCCCCATTTTCTTTTCAGAAAACTGATACTTATGGCTTATCCAAGTCCACAACAATAGTAAATTAAGGAAGAAAGGATTTCATTTTAGCTCTGTGTGACTACAAAACCCAAACTCTTAACCACTACTAAACTATATTTGCCCTAGAAGTTAGATGCTATGGGAGTCATAAACCATGTCTAAGATTATAAAACATCACTTCTTGCCATCTAGTATGCATGCACACTGGAGTGCTTAGTCAAGTGCAAGACAGTAGAGAACAATCTGTATATGTTAGGTGGTAAGCGAATATAGAGTAAGAAGCGTGTTTGGTAGCATGTTCAGTAGGTGATTCAGATTTGCCACTGAAAGGGAAAATCTGCCAAACTGCCAATTCAAACAGTCAAAAAGAAAGGCCAGTGCAATCAATCTCCTAGCAATGCTCATCTGCAACAGCAATCCACCTGAAATACCATCACTGATCAAGGAATGTGACCACTGGGCTCCCAACATACGTTTCCACACATCTGTTTAAACACTAAAAGTGTCAGAAGCAGCTCAGGTTATCCCCTGGAAATCTTACACTGAAATTTAGGCTTATTACATTATAACTTTTCCCTCTTTGTGATTTTACAACCAACTCACTGTTGTGTGAAGAAAGTGTACAGAAGCATGTATAATATTTTAAACGATGGCAATTATGCTGCTATTCAATTATTTCTAAATTACTTTTTTCCCCCATAAAAAGGGTCTTCCCCTTACCGTGGCTATAAATATGCAGTGGTCCTTATGCCTAAAGTTCACATCCCCCTGAGGGCTTTGTGTTTACTGATTCCCTAAGGGTAGTATGTAAAAATCCCAAAAGGCCACATGAGGAATTCTAAAGACTGAAGACACTGACACAATTGCTAATGAAGGCATTAGTATTCCTCTCCTTTGAGTACCAAATCTTAATATGAGTAGGGCCATCTTGACAAGAGAGTTTTAAAAAATGTAACTGAACTAAATCTTTCAACAGATAATTGTAATAATAATGTTATGCTCGAATGGTTTTCAAGTATAGTTTATAAATTACCTTCTCCAATTTACTTTCTTCCTCCCTTAAAGTACCAGGCATGTCAGGTTCCTGGTTCATGTTAATTTTTTTAAAGCATCTGTATGGCATACTCTTGACTCTAGAAGCCCAAACAAGTTTAACTTATGAATATATTCTGACACAGGTGAAAGATTCAACTAGATATATCAGTTAGGCTGCAGAGAATATGCAATTATATCATTTCTTAATACATTCTTGCCATCAGAGACAATTTTGTTACTTACAATGTCTTCCAATCATTTGGATCAGCCAATCATATATACATAACCTCCAAAAAACTGGAAGTTACAAACACACAGACACACAGCTCACATATATATCACAGATGTATTATTTATAAAGATAATTAACTTTCAAAGACAGTTCTGTAGTTAACACACATTCATCTCAATCTCTTATATTTTCTACTTCCACAGTCATCCTCAATGAAGTATGGTATTTATATAGAGATGACCCTGAGGTCTTATTAGATCTACAATCAGGAAACAAAGATGCAATAATGTTAATGAGATTCTACTTACTCAGGAGAAAAAGTTGGTTCTCAATTTGACTCAAATTTGGAAGATTTCAATAGTTATGTAGTCCAACCATCAACCAATGAAGAAATCATTTGATAACCTATCCCTGTATCTACCATGTCCTCAGCTACTTCCTATTTCACGAAAACAACTATATGAAGTGGCAGCCCATTCTATTATTAGCTTTAATACTTATAAATGGAGGTAGAAAGAGACATGGATACTGAAAGGAAGAAAGCCAGAAATACACAAGTAGGAAGACACAGACAGCTAAAGATAGAGAGACAGATGGATAGGAAACAGATGGAAAGATAAAAAATACACACAGAGGAGAAAAGGAGAGATAGATACAACATATAGAGAAGCAGAGGCTGAGCATAAGACAGAAATGGAGAAACAGAAAGCTGACATATCAAAAAATAAGGGGAAACAAAAGGTAAGAGGAATTATGGGGGAGAAATTTCTGAGAGATAGAAGAGACCACAAGGGTTAAAAGAGACGCAAACACAGAGGGAAAAAATGGTTATGAGCAACTCTAGAGTTCCAGGAGCATGACAAAAACTGACTATCTCTCAAACTACTGTTTTTCCTGTAGTAATTATAGAGCCCACAGGTTTTGGCTCAGCATGTAGTCCCAAAAAATGGAGTCTTCATTTCCCAGTCTTCCTTGCAACTGGACAGGTGAGTTCTGACCATTAAGATATAACCAGAAGGGGCTTCCCTGGTGGCGCAGTGGTTGAGAGTCTGACTGCTGATGCAGGGGACACAGGTTCGTGCCCTGGTTCGGGACAATCCCACATGCCGTGGAGCGGCTGGGCCCGTGAACCATGGCCATTGAGCCTGCGCATCGGAGCCTGTGCTCCGCAGCCTGTGCTCCACAATGGGAGAGGCCACAACAGTGAAAGGCCTGCATATCGCAAAAAAAAAAAAAGATATAACCAGAAGTGTCACATACAAAAGGGATAAATCTTTCCCAGGGTTAGTCCAATCACCAAACTTAAAATAGTGGGTATAAATTTTTATAAGCTGTTTAGAGAAAAAGTCTTCAGTCATAATTCACTGCTAGGAGTTTTCCATATCCCTCATCATTCAAATTTTTCGTCCTACAATAAAAATGTGTTTGTCCAAGACCTGTATATATGCTGTCTACAAGAGACCCACTTGAGACGTAGGGACACATACAGACTGAAAGGGGATGGAAAAAGATATTCCATGCAAATGGAACTCAAAAGAAAGCTAGAGTGGCACTTCTCATATCAGAAAAAATAGACTTTAAAACAAAGACTATTAGAAGAGACAAAGAAGGACACTACATAATGATCAAGGGATCAATCCAAGAAGGAGATATAACAATTGTAAATATTTATGCACCCAACATAGGAGCACCTGAAACCATAAGGCAAATAATAACAGCCATAAAAGGGGAAATCGACAGTAACACAATCATACTAGGGGACATTAACACCCCACTTTCACCAATGGACAGATCATCCAAAATGAAAATAAATAAGGAAACACAAGCTTTAAATGATACATTAAACAATATGGACTTAATTGATATTTATAGGACATTCCATCCAAAAACAAGAGAATACACTTTCTTCTCAAGTGCTCATGGAGCATTCTCCAGAATAGATCATATATTGGGTCACAAATCAAGCCTTGGTAAATTTAAGAAAACTGAAAGTATATCAAGTATCTTTTCAGACAACAATGCTATGAGACTATTTATCAATTACAGGAAAAAATCTGTAAAAAATACAAACACATGGAGGCTAAAAAATACACTACTAAGTAACCAATAGAACACTTAAAAAATCAAAGAGGAAATCAAAAAATACATAGAAACAAATGAAAATGAAAACACGACGACCCAAAACCTATGGGATGCAGCAAAAGCAGTTCTAAGAGGAAAGTTTATAGCAATACAATCCTACTTTAAGAAACAACAAACATCTCAAATAAAAACCTAAACTTACCCCTAAAGCAATTAGAGAAAGAAGAATAAGAAAACCCAAAGTTAGCAGAAGGAAAGAAAATCATAAATATCAAATCAGAAATAAATGAAAACGAAATGAAGGAAACAATACCCAAGATCAATAAAACTAAAAGCTGGTTCTTTGAGAAGATAAACAAAATTGATAAACCATAACAGCCAGACTAATCAAAAAAAAAAAGGTAGAAGACTAAAATCAGTAGAATTAGAAATGAAAGAGGAGAAGTAACAACTGACCATGGAGAAATAAAAAGGATCATGAGAGATTCCTGCAAGCAACTATATGCCAATAAAATGGATAACCTGGAAGAAATGCACAAATTCTCAGAAATGCACAACCTTTTGAGACTGAACCAGGAAAAAACAGAAAATAGGTAGAGACCAATCACACACACTGAAATTGAAACTGTGATTAAAAATCTTCCAACAAACAAAAGCCCAGGACCAGATGGCTTCACAGGCAAATTCTATCAAACATTTAGAGAAGAGCTAACACCTATCCTTCTCAAACTCTTCCAAATTATAGCAGAGAGAGGAACACTCCCAAACTCATTCTACAAGGCCACCATCACCCTGATACCAAAACCAGACAAAGATGTCACAAAGAAAGAAAACTACAGGCGAATATCACTGATGAACATAGATGCAAAATTCTTCAACAAAATACTAGCAAACAGAATCCAACAGCATATTAAAAGGATCATACACCATGATCACCTGTGGATTATCCCAGGAGTGCAAGGATTCTTCAATATACACACATCAACCAACATGATACATGATATGAACAAACTGAAGGAGAAAAACCATATGATCACCTCAATAGATGCAGAGAAATCTTTTGACAAAATTCAACAACGATTTATGATAAAAACCCTCCAGAAAGTAGGCACAGAGGGAACTTACCTCAACATAATAAAGGCCATATATGACAAACCCACAGCCAACATCATCTTCAACAGTGAAAAACTGAAACCATTTCCATTAAGATCAGGAACAAGAAAACGTTGCCCACTCTCACCACTATTATTCAACATAGTTTTTGAAGTTTTAGCCACAGCAATCAAAGGAAAAGACATAAAAGGAATCCAAATTGGAAAAGAACAAGTAAAGCTGTCACTGTTTGCAGATGACATGATACTATACATAGAGAATCCTAAAGATGCTATCAGAAAAGTGTACAGCTAATCAATGAATTTGGTAAAGTAGCAGGATACAAAATTAATGCACAGAAATCTCTGGCATTCCTATACACTAATGGTGAAAAATCTGAAAGTGAAGTTAAGAACACACTCCCATTTCCCATTGCAACAAAAATAAAATACCTAGGAATAAACCTACCTAAGGAGACAAAAGACCTGTATGCAAAAAACTTTAAGACACTGATGAAAGAAATTAAGATGTTACAATTTACAAACAGATGGAGAGATACACCACGTCCTTGGATTGGAAGAATCAACATTGTGAAAATGACTTTACTAGGCAAAGTAATCCACAGATTCAATGCAATCCCTATCAAACTACCACTGGCAGTTTTCACAGAACAAGAAGAAAAAATTTCACAATTTGTATGGAAACACAAAAGACCACGAATAGGCAAAGCAATCTTGGGAAAGAAAAACGGAGCTAGAGGAAGCAGGCTCCCTGGTTTCAGACTATACTACAAAGCTATAGTAATCAAGACAGTATGGCAGTGGCACAAAAACAGAAATATAGATCAATGGAACAGGATAGAAAGCCCAGAGATAAACCCATGCACATACGGTAACCTTATCTTTGATAAAGGCGGGAAGAATATACAATGGAGAAAAGACAGCCCCTCAATAAGTGTTGCTGGTAAAACTGGACAGCAACATGTAAAAGAATGAAATGAGAAGACTCCCTAACACCATACACAAAAATAAACTCATAATAGATTAAACACCTAAATGTAAGGCCAGACACTATCAAACTCTTAGAGGAAAACATAGGCAGAACACTCTGAGATAAATCACAGCAAGATCCTTTTTGACCCACCTCCTAGAGAAATAGAAATAAAAACAAAAATAAACAAATGGGACCTAATGAAACTTAAAAGCTTTTACACAGCAAAGGAAACCATAAACAAGACGAAAAGACAACCCTCTGAATGGGAGAAAATATTTGCAAATGACGTAATGGACAAAGGATTTATCTCCAAAATTTACAAGCAGCACATGCAGCTCAATATCAAAAAAACAAACACCCAACCCCAAAATGGGGTGAAGACCTAAATAGACATTTTTCCAAAGAAACATACAGACTGCCAACAAACACATGAACAGATGCTCAACATCACTAATCATCAGAGAAATGCAAATCAAAACTGCAATGAATATCACCTCACACTTGTCAGAATGGCCATCATCAAAAAATCTACAAACAATAAATGCTGGGGAGGGTGTGGAGAAAAGGGAACCCTCTTGCACAGTTGGTGGGAATGTAAATTGATACAGCCGCTATGGAGAACAGTATGCAGGTTCCTTAAAAAGCTAAAGATAGAACTACCATATGACCCAGGAATCCCACTACTGGGCATTTTTTTACCCTAAGAAAACCATAATTCAAAGAGTCGTGTACCGCAATGTTCATTTCAGTTCTATTTACAGTAGCCAAGACATGGAAACAACCTAAGTGTTCATCAACAGATAAATAGATAAAGAAGATTGGGCACATATATACAATGGAATATTACTCAGCCATAAAAAGAAACGAATTTAAGTTATTTTAGTGTGATGGAGGGACTTAGAATCTGTCATACCGAGTGAACTAAGTCAGAAAAAGAAAAATAAATGCCATGTGCTAACACATATATATAGAATCTAAAAAGAAAAAGAAAGGTCAGAAAGAACCTAGGGGTAAGATGGGAATAAAGGCGCAGACCTACTAGAGAATGGACTTGAGGACACAGGGAGGAGGAAATGTAAGCTGGGACAAAGTGAGAGAGTGCCATGGACATACATACACTACCAAATGTGAAATAAATAGCTAGTGGGAAGCAGCCGCATAGCACAGGGAGATCAGCTCGGTGCTTTGTGACCACCTAGAGGGATGGGACAGGGAGGGTAATAGGGAGGTAGACATAAGACGGAAGAGATATGGGGATGTAAGTAATATATAACTGATTCAATTTGTTATAAAGCAGAAACTAACACACAATTGTAAAGCAACTATACTCCAATAAAGATGTTTAAAAAGGGGGTCAAATTCTTCTCAAAATGTAATGTACACATTTATACACTGTTTATGAGATTATAAATTGGTATAGCATTTTGGAAGGCAAACTGACAGTACTTGAAAAAGTTTCAAGTGTTCAGGAATTCCTTTTCTAGGACTCCATACTACAGAAATCCAACTACATATGCACAGAAATACATACATGTACGAGGATAGTCAATGCAGGACATGTTGTAATGTTCAAAATCTGGGAATTAACACCTTTCCATAGAGGAATGGTTAAATAAAGTATACTATATCCATACTATGAAATACTATACAGCTGTTAAAGACACTGAGGTGTACAGCTATGCATAGATATGGGTAGATCTATAAGATATACGAAAAACAAACATGATCCCATACATAATGGAAAAATCTATATATATGTATGTGCATGTATGGAAATTTATAGAAGAAGGTTCGGATTTTTTAAATTTAATGTTTATTTATTCAATCACATAAATAAATTTAATATTATAATCATTCTTTACACTGTTTTAATTTTTTTTGATTGTTCTGATTTGGTCTTCTAAGTACTTGTCTCCTTTTTAAAGTTTTCTTTAGATTCACCTTTATCTTGACTTGTATTTTTATGACAATGGAGTATGTCTTTTTTTTTTTAACATTTTTATTGGAGTAAAATTCCATTACAATGGGGTGTTACCTTGTGCTTTATAACAAACTGAATCAACTATACATATAAATATATCCCCATATCTCCTACCTCTTGAGTCTCCCTCCCATCCTCCCTATCCCACCCCTCTAGGTGGTCACAAAGCACCGACCTGATCTCCCTGTGCTATTCAGCTGCTTCCCACTAGCTAGCTATTTTACATTTGGTAGTGTATATATGTCCATACCACTCTCTCACTTTGTCACAGCTTACCCTTCCCCCTCCCCATATCCTTAAGTCCATTCTCTAGTAGGTCTGTGTCTTTATTCCTGTCTTACCCATAGGTTCTTCATGACATTTTTTTTCTTAGATTCCATATATATGTGTTAGCATATGGTATTTGTTTTTCTCTTGCTGACTTACTTCACTCTGTATGTCAGACTCTAGGTCCATCCACCTCACTACAAATAACTCAATTTCGTTTCTTTTTATGGTTGAGCAATATTCCATTGTATATATACGCCACATCTTCTTTATCCATTCATCTGTAGATGGACACTTAGGTTGTTTCCATCTCCGGGCTATTGTAAATAGAGCTGCAATGAATATTTTGGTACATGACTCTTTTTGAATTATGGTTTTCTCAGGGTATATGTCCAGTAGTAGGATTGCTGTGTCATTTGGTAGTGTTGCTGTGTCATTTCTATTTTTAGTTTTTAAGGAACCTCCATACTGTTCTCCACACTGGCTGCAACAATTTAGCCTACCACCAACAGTGCAAGAGAGTTCCCTTTGTCCACACCCTCTCCAGTATCTACTGTTTGTAGAATTTTTGATGATGGCCATTCTGACTGGTGTGAGGTGATGCCTCATTGTAATTTTGATTTGCATTTCTCTAATGATTAGTGATGTTGAGCATCCTTTCATGTGTTTGCTGGCAATCTGTATATCTACTTTGGAGAAATGTCTATTTAGGACTTCTGCCCATTTTTGGATTGGGTGTTTGTTTCTTTGATATTGGGCTGCATGTGCTGCTTGTAAATTTGGAGATAAATCCTTTGTCAGTTGCTTCATTTGAAAATATTTTCTCCCATTCTGAGGGTTGTCTTTTTGTCTTATGTTTTCCTTACTGTGCAAAAGCTTTTAAGTTTCATTAGGTCCCATTTGTTTATTTTTGTTTTTACTTCCATTTCTCTAGGAGGTGGATCAAAAAGGATCTTGCTGTGATTTATGTCAGAGTGTTCTGTCTAGGTTTTCCTCTAAGAGTTTGATAGTATCTGGCCTTACATTTCGGTCTTTAATCCATTCTGAGTTTATTTTTGTCTATGGTATTAGGGAATGTTCTCATTTCATTCTTTTACATGTAGCTGTCCAGTTTTCCCAGCACCACTTACTGAAGAGGCTGTATTTTCTCCATTGTAAATTCTTGCCTCCTTTTTCAAAAATAAGGTGAACATATGTGTATAGGTTTATCTCTGGGTTTTCTATCCTGTTGCATTGATTTATATTTCTGTTTTTGTGCCAGTACCATACTGTCTTGAGTACTGTAGCTTTGTAATACAGTCTGAACTCCAGGAGTCTGATTCCTCCAGCTCCCTTTTTCTTTCTCAAGATTGCTTTGGCTATTCGTGGTCTTTTGTGTTTCCATACAAATTGTGAAATTTTTTGTTCTCGTTCTGTGAAAAATGCCAGTGGTAGTTTGATAGGGATTGCACTGAATCTGTAGATTGCTTTGGGTAGTATAGTCATTTTCAGAATGTTCATTCTTCCAGTCCACGAACATGGTGCATCTTGCCATCTTTTTGTATCATCTTAAATTTCTTTCATCAGTCTCTTATAGTTTTCTGCATACAGGTATTCTGTCACCCTAGGTCGCTTTATTCCTAGGTATTTTATTCTTTTTGTTGCAGTGGTAAATGGGAGTGTATCCTTAATTTCTCTTTCAGGTTTTTCATCATTAGTGTGTAGGAATGCAAGAGATTTCTGTGCATTAATTGTGTAACCTGCAACTTTACCAAACTCATTGATTAGCTCTAGTAGTTTTCTGGTGGCTTCTTTAGGATTATCTATCTATAGTATCATGTCATCTGCAAACAGTGACAGTTTTACTTCTTCTTTTCCAAATTGTATTCCTTTTATTTCTTCTCTGATTTTCGTGGCTACGACTTCCAGAACTATGTTGAATAATAGTGACAACAGTGGACACCCTTGTCTTGTTCCTGATCTTAGAGGAAATGCTTTCATTTTTCACCGTTGAGAAAGATGTTGGCTGTGGGTTTGTTGTATACGGCCTTTATTATGTTGAAGTAGGTTCCCTCTGTGCCCACCTTCTGGGGAAGTTTTACCATAATGGTTGTTGAATTTTGTCAAAAGCTTTTTCTGCATCTATTAAGATGATCATATGTTTTTTCTCCTTCAATTTGTTAATATGGTTTATCACATTGATTCATTTCCGTATACTGAAGAATCCTTGCATTCCTGGGATAAACTCCACTTGATCATGGTGTATGATCCTTTTAATGTGCTGTTGGATTCTGTGTGCTAGTATTTTGTTGAGGAATTTTGCATCTATGTTCATCAGTGATATTGGCCTGTAGTTTTCTTTCTTTGTGACATCTTTGTCTGGTTTTGGTATAAGGGTGATTGTGGTCTCATACAATGAGTTTGAGAGTGTTTCTCCATCTGCTATATTTTGGAAGAGTTTAAGAAGTATAGGTATTAGCTCTTCTCTAAATGTTTGAGAGAATTCGCCTGTGAAAACTCCTGGTCCCAGACTTCGTTTGTTGGAAGATTTTTAATCACAGTCTCAATTTCAGTGCGTGTGACTGGTCAGCTTATATTTTCTATTTCCTCCTGGTTCAGACTCAGAATGTTGTGCATTTCTAAGAATTTGTCCATTTCTTCCAGGTTGTCCATTTTATTGGCATACAGCTGCTTGTAGTAATCTCTCATGATCCTTTGTATTTCTGCTGTGTCACTTGTTACTTCTCCTTTTTCATTTCTAATTCTATTGATTTGAGTCTTATCCCTTTTTTTCTAGATGAGTCTGGCTAATGGTTTATCAGTTTTGTTTATCTTCTCAAAGAACCAGCTTTTAGGGCTTCCCTGGTGGTGCAGTGGTTGAGAGTCTGCCTGCCGGTGCAGGGGACATGGGTTCGTGCCCTGGTCCGGGAGGATCCCACATGCCGCGGAGCTGCTGGGCCCGTGAGCCATGGCCGCTGAGCCTGCACGTCCGGAGCCTGTGCTCTGCAACAGGCAACGGGAGAGGCCACAGCACTGAGAGGCCCATGTACAGCAAAAAAAAAAAAAAAAAAAAAAAGAACCAACTTTTCGTTTTATTGATCTTTGCTACTGTTTCCTTCATTTCTTTTTCATTTATTTCTAATCTGATCTTTATGATGTCTTTCCTTCTGCTAACTTTGGGGTTTTTGCTCTTCTTTCTCTTTCTCTAATTGCTTTAGATGTAAGATTAGGTTGTTTATTGGAGATGTTTCTTCTTTCTTGACGTAGAATTGTATTGTTATAAACTTCCCTCTTAGAACTGCTTTTGCTTCATGCCATAGGTTTTGGGTTGTCGTGTTTTCATTGTCATTTCTTTCTAGGTATTTTTTGATTTCATCAGTGATCTCTTGCTTATTTAGTATTGTATTGTTTAGCCTCCATGTATTTATATTTTTTACAGACTTCTTCCTGTAATTGATATCTAGTCTCATAACATTGTGCTCAGAAAAGATACTTGATAAAATTTCAATTTTCTTAAATTCACCAAGGCTTGATATGTGACCCAAGGTATGATCTATCCTGAAGAGTGTTCCATGAGCACTTGAGAAGAAAGTATAATCACTTGTTTTTGGATGGAAAGTCCTATAAATATCAATTAAGTCCATCTTGTTTAATGTATCATTTAAAGTTTTCCTTATTTATTTACATTTTGGTGATCTGTCCATTGGTGAAAGTGAGGTGTTAAAGTCCCCTAGTATGACTGTATTACTGGTGATTTCCCCATTTATGGCTGTTAGCATTTGCCTTATGTATTGAGGTGCTCCTATGTTGGGTGCATAAATATTTACAATTGTTATATCTTCTTCTTGGATCAATCCCTTGATCATTATGTAGTGTCCTTCTTTGTCTCTTGTAATAGTCTATATTTTAAAGCCTATTTTGTCTGATATGAGAAATGCTACTCCAGCTTTCTTTTGATTTCCATTTGCATGGAATATCTTATTCCATCCCCTCACTTTCAGTCTGTATGTGTCTCTAGGTCTGAAGTGGGTCTCTTGAAGACAGCATATATATGGGTCTTGGTTTTGTATCCATTCAGCCTGCCCTTGTCTTTTGGTTGGAGCATTTAATCCATTTACATTTAAGGTAGTTATCAATATGTATGTTCCTATTACCATTTTCCTAATGGTCTTGGGTTTGTTATTGTAGGTCTTCTCCTCCTCTTGTGTTTCCTGCCTAGAGAAGTTCCTTTGGCATTTGTTGGTTTGGTGGTGCTGAATTCTCTTGATTTTTGATTGTTTTTAAAGTTTTAATTTCTCTGTCAAATCAGAATGAAATCCTTGCTGGTTAGAGCAATCTTGGTTGTAGGTTTTTCCCTTTCATCACTTTAAATATATCCTGCTACTGCCTTCTGGCTTGTAGAGTTTCTGCTGAAAGATCAGCTGTTAACCTTATGGGAATTCCCTTGTGTGTTATTTGTTGCTTTTCCCTTGCTGCTTTTAATATGTTTTCTTTGTATTTAATTTTTGATAATTTGATTAATATGTGTCTTGTCATGTTTCTCCTTAGATTTATCCTGTATGGGACTCTCTGTGTTTCCTGGACTTGGTTGACTATTTCCTTTCCCATATTAGGGAATTTTTCAACTCTAATCTCTTCAAATATTTTCTCAGTCCCTTTCTTTCTCTCTTCTTCTTCTGAGACCCCTATGATTTGAATGTTGCTGTGTTTAATGTTGTCCCAGATGCCTCTGAGACTGTCCTCAATTCTTTTCATTCTTTTAACTTTATTCTGCTCTGCAGTAGTTATTTCCACTATTTTATCTTTCAGGTCACTTATCCATTCCTCTCTACCTCAGTTATTCTGATTCTGATTCCTTCTAGAGAATTTTTAGTTTCATTTATTGTGTTGTTCATCATTGTTTGTTTGATATTTAGTCCTTCTACGTCTTTGTTAAACTTCTCTTGTATTTCCTCCATTCGATTTCCAAGATTCTGGATCATCTTTACTATCATTACTCTGAATTCTTTTTCAGGTAGACTGCCTATTTCCTCTTCATTTTTTTGGTGTGGTGTGTTTTTACCTTGCTCCTTCATCTGCTGTGTGTTTCTGTGTCTTCTCATTTTGCTTAATTTACTGTGTTTGGGGTCTCCCTTTCGCAGTCTGCAGGTTCATTGTTCCCGTTTTTTTTGTTGTCTTCCCCCAGTGGCTAAGGGTTGTTCAGTGTGTTGTGTAGGTTTCCTGGTGGAGGGGACTAGTGCCTGTGCTCTGGTGGATTTTGTCTTTCTGGTGGGCAGGACCGTGTCTGGTGGTGTGTTTTGGGGTGTCTGTTACCTTATTATGATTTTTGGCAGCCTCCCTGATGATTGGTTGGTTTGTGTTCCTGTCTTGCTAGTTGTTTGGCATAGGGTGTCCAGCACTGTAGCTTGCCTTTCGTTGAATAGAGCTGGGACTTAGCATTGAGATGGAGATATCTGGGGAAGCTTTCGCTGTTTGATATTACATGGAGCCGGGAGGTCTGTGGTGGAACAGTGTGCTGAACTCGGCTCTCCTACCTCAGAGGCACAGGCTTGATACCCGGCCAGAGCACAAAGACCCTGTCAACCACATGGCTCAGAAGAAAAGGAGGAAAAAAAGAAAGGAAAAAATAAAGTAAAATAAAATAAAGTTATTGAAATAAAAAATTTTAAAAATAAAATATTAAAAAGTAATAAAATAAAGGAAAGAAGAGAGCAACCAAATCAACAAACAAACCCACCAGTGATATCAAGCACTAGAAACAATACTAAAAAAAAAAAAAAAAAACGGAGACAGACCCCTAAGACACATGGTAAAAGTAAAGCTATACAGATAAAATCTCACAAAGAGGCATATACGTACATACTCACAAAAAGAGAAAAAGGAAAAACAAACAATATATATATATAAGGAAGAGATCAATCAAATCAATAAACAAATCTACCAATAATAATAAACTCTAAATACTAAACTAAGATAAATGTAAGACCAGAAAAACTTAGGTGCAGAAAGCAAACCCCAAGTCTACAGTTGCTCCCAAAGTCCACCACCTAACTTTTTGGATGATTCAGTGTTTTTTCAGGTATTCCAGGATGCTCGGTACATCCAGTTGATTGTGGAGATTTAATCCACTGCTCCTGAGGCTGCTGGGAGAGATTTTCCTTTCTCTTCCTTTTTCACACTGCTCCTGGTGTTCCACTTTGGATTTGGCCCTGCCTCTGCGTGTAGGTCGCCTGAGGGTGTCTGTTCCCAGCCCAGAAAGGACAGGGTTAAAGGAGCAGCTGATTAGGGGGCTCCGGCTCACTCAGGCCAGAGTGAGGGAGGGGTACGGAATGTGGGGAAAGCCTGCGGTGGCAGAGGCTGGCATGACATTGCAACAGCCTGAGGTGTGCCATGTGTCCTCCTTGGGAAGTTGTCCCTGGATCACAGGACCCTGGCAGTCGTGGTCTGCACAGGCTCCCGGGAGGGGAGGTGTGGATAGTGACCTGTGCTTGCACACAGGCTTCTTGGTGGCTGTAGGAGCAGCCTTAGTGTTTCATGCCCATCTCTGGTGTCTGTGCTGATAGCCGCAACTCGCGCCTGTCTCTGGAGCTCGTTTAGGTGGTGTTCTGAATCCCCTCTCCTCGTGCACCCTGAATTGATGTTCTCTTGCCTCTTAGGCAGTTCCAGACTTTTTCCTGGACTGCCTCCCAGCTAGCTGTGGTGCACTAGCCTCCTTCAGGCTGTGTTCACGCAGCCAACCCCAGTCCTCTCCCTGGGATCTGAACTCCGAAGCAGGAGCCTCAGCTCCCAGCCCCCAACCACCCCGGCAGGTGAGCCAACAAGCTTCTCGGGCTCTGCGGGAATCTCTCCGCATTGCCCTCTGCATCCCTGTTGCTGCGCTCTCCTCCATGGCTCCAAAGCTTCCCCCCCCGCCACCCGTCTCCACCAGTGAAGGACCTTTGTAGTGTGTGGAAACTTTTTCTCCTTCACAGCTCCTTCCCAGAGGTGCAGTTCCTGTCCCTATTCTTTTGTCTCTGTTTTTTCTTTTGCCCTATCCAGGTATGTGGGGAGTTTCTTGCCTTTGCAGAAGTCTGAGGTCTTCTGCCAGCGTTCAGTATGTGTTCTGTAGGAGTTGTTCCACATGTAGATGTATTTCTGATGTATTGTGGGGAGGAAGGTGATCTCCACTTCTTACTCCTCCGCCATCTAGAATGTCTCTGTTTTGTTATTCATTAACAAATTTGACTTTATCTAATATTCTTGTACTTCCACTGTTTCTATGACTTACTGTAAAAAGATTTCCAACAAGAATAGAGTGGTTGGGGCTTCCCTGGTGGCGCAGTGGTTGGGAGTCCGCCTGCTGATGCAGGCGACGTGGGTTCGTGCCCCGGTCTGGGAGGATCCCACGTGCCGCGGAGCGGCAGGGCATGGCCGCTGGGCCTGCGCGTCCGGAGCCTGTGCTCCGGGACGGGAGAGGCCACGGCGGTGAGAGGCCCGCGTACCGCAAAAAAAAAAAAAAAAAAAGAATAGAGTGGTAGTAGCTATAAGGGCACCTTCTCAGCTCACTACTATGCCAACTAACTTTTCTAATCCCATTAATCCTTACACCTTCCTTTTTCCACAGCTAACTGAGGTTTTATGGTATTTTAAGGAAAAAATTTAACATTACTTTGGTGTACAATATGGGGAAAGTGACATTCAATGAGGTAAGTAACTTTCCTTATAGCAAGCAGCCAATTGGAAGCAGAATAAACAATCCATATTTTGTAAAAAAAAGTTTTTCCTATCAGGAATAGCACTAAGAGTTGACTGTTGATAGACAGACATAACAACATGGGAAATGGGTTAACTTCCTTGAAATATTCCGTATCAAGGACACTGTATATAACTCTAAATGCCAAGTAATAAAAACAACATGGAGCTGTTAAAATATTTATATCAATGAACTTTCCTCTAATAGCGTAGTGTGTCTAATTTGTGCTTCTGGGTTTAGATAAATGTTCTACATATTCTGTTTCCTATATTTTTAACTATAAAATGATGATGAAAACATTGTGCCCCATGAACAATTATAAAGTAATATTTGTCATATTAAGTGAGAGATAAAGTATTATTTACTGCACTGTATTATATGAGGTTTATTTTTTTTGAATGATGGAAGTGTGCATATCATACCTTATCTGGGTTATTGACCACTGTGAAGTAGGACAGTGTAGCCTTGTGAGCCCGTTTTACTTTTTACTAGTTCTGTGACCTTGGCTGAGTTACCTATACACTGCGACCTTCCATTTACTAATCTGAGAATAGTGGTAACAGTAGTACCTACTTCATAAGGTTGTTGTTTGTATTATATATAATACATGTAAAATTCTTAACCCATTATCAGACACAAAATCAGCCATCAGTACATGTTAATTATTGTTATTGGTGCTGTTTTTGTTACTACTGCTCAAGGAAGTCAGAAAAGATTTTTCAAAGGAAGTGACACTTGGGGAAGAAACATACGTTTGCCAGGTGGACAAGGTCATAGGGGAGAGCAGTGCAGCACAAGTACACGTCTTGGGCAGAGAAGGGATCACATTTTATATGGAGGCAATGCATTGATGATTTAATAATTTCTCTTCACTGGCTGCTAGCTATAAGACTTTGAAGCTACACTTAGGCAAAATAAAAGTTGAAGTATCCCTTTTCTCTTTCTCTTCTCTCCTAGTTTTCAGAATTGAGGAATATTTATCCTGCTGTCCTACAACTCATGTCCACTGCTACCACAAAGCATGAACCCAGGCATCTTCTTACACCCTCCAATTACCTAACCCTACTTTACTTTTTCTGCAGAAATAATTGTTGATGTTTTCCTCTTTTAAAACGTCCTTGTTTTAACCTCTTTAGGGTTCTAGGTATCAACTGGTTCACTAGACATAACTGTCACTGAAAATGAACCAGTAGAGAAAGTTAAAGACTGATCCTTGGTGATATGCATTTTAATATAGTCTCCTACAGATTAATTCAGTAAATAAACAGTACTTTTTTATAATGAAAAATGTTATTATCATAATCATGATTATTAACTTGGAAATCTTGTCTCCAGACCCCTGGTGTTCTCATAATTTTTTCAATATAGCCCAAAACTTTCCTATAAATGCCCAACTACACCCTGGGGTCATCCCAATTGTTTTTATAAAGTCTTTCAAAAAAATAACCCCCTTCCTCCAACGGATGTTCTATTTTTTGATCTCCTTTTTGCTGGTAAACACTGGTAGCATCTATCAAATTAACAACGGTTTTTAAAATAACATACTCAATGTAAGAACAAATACACTCATATACTGGCAGTGAGAATATAAATTGTTATTCATTTTCTGGAGAGCAAATTAGCTATTATATTAATATAATAACCTTTATAAATTACCTATCTCCAATAATGCAATCAAAGACTCATGTGCAAAGAAGTTATTCTAGCATTATCCCTAGTAATAAAAATATAAGCTATCCAAAAATGTGGCAAGGGTTATATCAATTACAGTATGTCTCTGTGATAGAACATGATTCTGCCTTAATGGAAAATTTCAGGCAAAAACAAAAATTCAAACCCTTTGACCCATATATCTAAGAAAATAATCTAAAATGTTACTAAAGATTTATACACTATTATGTTCATCTCAGCCATAGTTATACTACCAAAGTTGGAAATAATCCAAATGTCCAATAATAGGAGATTCGGTAAATAAAATTATGGCATACTCATATGGTGGAAGATTATATAGTCATTAACAATTAGGTGATCAAAATTTTAATGATATTGGAAATGCTCTTGACATAATGCTAAGGGAAGCCAAGATACAAGACTAAGTGCAGAATGATATTTGTAAAAAGATTATGCACAAAGACTGCAGTATGTTTTATAACATCAAAACTTCAGATGCAAGTTTAAAATTCAAAAATAGAAGGGAGATTAATTTATATTATATCCATATAGTAACATACTAAGCATATTATTAAAATTATTAAAGATGATTTTAACAATATGACAAAGTTCTTGTTATGTGAAGTTTAAAGGAGGCAACAAAAGGAAATGAAAACAGGATCAAGAAGAGATATCTCTACCCCCATATTTATCGCAGCATTATTCGCCATAGCCAAGGGATGAAAACAACTGAAGTATCTGTTAAAAATGAATAGATAAAGAATATGTGTTGTGTGCGTGTGTATGGATGGATGGAAGTATACACACACACACACACAATGGAATGTGATTCAGCCATAAGAAAGAAGGAAATTCTGCCATTTGTGACAACTTCAATGAACCTTGAGGGCATTAGGCTAAGTGAAGTAAGTCAGACAGAGAAAGACTAATACTATATGATATAACTTATTTGTGGAATCTATAAAAACTGAACTCAGAGAAACAGAAAATAGAATGGTGACTATCAGGGGCTGGAAGGTGTGGGAAATTGGGAGATATTGGTCAAATGGTACAAATTTCCAGTTATAAGATTAACAAGTTCTTAGGATATAATGTACAGCATGGTGATTATAACTAATAATACTGTATTATATACTTGAAAGTTGCTAAGAGAGTAGATCTTAAATGTTCTCACCACAAAAAAAGAAAGGGTTATTATGTGACAGGATGGAAGTGTTAGCTAATGCTATGGTGGTAATCATCTTGAGATATATAAGTGTATCAAATCAACACATTGTACACCTTAAACTTACACAATGTTATATGTCAACTATATCTCAATAAACTGGGAAAAAAGGACATTAGATATCAAGCAATTAGTGGGAAAATAGGCTACAAAATTAATGAAAAGCGTATGTCAAGTGTAGAGATAGAGAGCAATCGAGTTAGAGAGAGAAACACACACACACATCCTGGAAGGAAATGTACTTTATACTTACCTTATATTTGGGTGGTGGGATTATAGAGTAAGAGTTTACACTATATTCATCATAATGGATATGATTCCCTCAAACAGACAACGTTTTAAATAAATGTATATTTTTTTAAATGAGTCAAACCAAATAGAGGATATCACTGCTGACCTTACAGGAGGAAAAATGATTATGAGGGAATACTATGAAAAACTGTATGCCAAGAAATTAGATAAAAGGGTCAAATTTGTAGAAAAGACAAGCTGTCCAAGTTTGTCTAAACTGACCAAGTTACTAAAACTGACCAAATTACTAAAACTGACCAAGAAAAAGTAAAAGTCTGAATAGACGTATAACAAGTAAGGAGATTAAATTAATAATCAAAACACTTCTCAGAAAGAAAAGCCCAGGCTCAGATAGTTTTACTGGTGAATTCCACCAAACATTTAAAGAAGAATTGGTATAAACTCAAAAATTAAAAGAGGAGGGAATAATTCCCAACACACCCTATTAGGTCAGCATTACCCTGATACTAACATCAGAGAGAGACATTACATGAAAAGAAAACAACAGACCTGTATCTTTTATGAATATAGACTGAAAAAAAATACTAGCAAATGGAATTGAGCAACATATAACACATATTATACATGGCCTAGTAGGATTCAGCCCAGGAATACAAACTTGGTCTAACATCTAGAAATCAATCCATGCAATACACCATCTCAACAAAATAAAGGAAATTAATCACATAATTATCTCAACAGAAGCAGAAAAAGCATTTCACAAAGTCTAACATCCTTTCAGGACAAAAACACTTAGAAAATTACGAATAAAAGGGAAATTCCTCAACATGATAAAGGACATCCATGAAAAACCCGGAAGTAACATCATAAGCAATGGTAAAATACTGAAATCTTTCCCCCTAAGATCAAGAACATGACAAGGATGTCTGCTCTCACTACTTTTATTCAACAATGGACTGGAAGTTATACACAGGTAATTAGACAAGAAAAATAATAAAAGGTATCTAGATTGGAAGGAACACAAAAACTATCTCTACTTGCAGATGATATTATTTTGTGTATAAAAATCCTAAGCTATCAACTAAAAACCACTAGAATTAACTAGTTCAGCAAGGTTACAAGATACAAGATCGACACACAAAATCCAAAGGTGTTTCTATACATTATCAATGAATAAGCTAATATAGGAATTAAGAAAACAATTCCATTTAAAAGAGCACCAAGAATAAGAAAAGTCTTAGGACTAAATTTAACCTAAAAAGGACAAGACTCATATTCTAAAAACTGCAAAAAAATTACTGAAAAAGTTTAATGTCTATAGAGAAAGACATTCCATGTTTATGGATCAGAAGACTTAATATTGTTAAGAAGGAAATATTCCCCAAATCAACATATAGATTTAATGCTATTCCTAGCAAGATCCCAGCTCCTTTTTTTTTTTACAGAAATTGACGAGTTGGTTCTAAAATTTATATGAAAATGCAACAGACCCAGAATAGCCCAAACATTGTTGAAAAGGAAAAAGGTTGGAAGACATACTTCCCAATTTTAAGACTTACCACAAAACTACAGCAATCAAGATAGTTTAGTACTGGCATAAGGGTAACATACAGATCAGTGGCAGAATTGAGAGTTCAGAACATAAACTTTTGGTCAATTGATTTTCAAAAGTGTCAAGATCGGGCTTCCCTGGTGGCGCAGTGGTTGAGAGTCGGCCTGCCGGTGCGGGGGCGCGGGTTCGTGCCCCGGTCCGGGAGGATCCCCCATGCCGCGGAGCGGCTGGGCCCGTGGGCCATGGCCGCTGGGCCTGCGCGTCCGGAGCCTGTGCTCCACAATGGGGGAGGCCGCGACAGTGAGAGGCCCGCGTACCGCAAAAAAAAAAAAAAAAAAAAGTGTCAAGATCATTCAGTGAAGGAAATAATGGTCTTCTCAATATATGGTGTAGGGGCATCTGAATAGCCACACACAAAAGAACGAATTTAGATCTCCTACTTCACATCATATACAAAAATGAACTCAAAAAAATGGGTCCTAGACCGAAACATAAGAGCTAAAACAGTAAAATTCTTAGCATAAAATATAGGACTAAATCTTTGTGACTTTGGTTTAGGCAAAACATCTTAGATATGACATCAAAAGTACAAGCAACAAGAAAAAAATAGATAACTTGAATTCCGCTGAAAATTTAAAACTTTGTGCTACAAACAATACCATCAAGAAAATGAAAAGACAATCCACAGAATGGGAAAAAATACTTATAAATCACATATCTGATAAGGGAATTGTACCTAGAATATATAAAGAACTCTTACAACTCAATGATAAAACACAAATAATCCAACTTTAAAATTGCCGAAGTACCTGAATAGACATTTCTCCAAATGGATATACAAATAGGCAATAACCACATGAAAAGTTGCTCATCATTAGCCATTAAGAAAATGAAAATCACAATGAGATAGCACTTAACACCCACTAGGATGCCTATAGTTAAGGACATAATAACAAGTTTGGGGGAGAAGTGGAGAAATTGGAACCTTAATACTTCACTGGTGTTAATGTAAATTGACACAGCTGCTTTGGAAAAGAGTTTGGCAGTTCCTTAAAAGGTTAAACATAGAATCGCCAAATGACCCAGCAATATCATTTCTAAATATATACTTTAAAAACTGAAAATGTATGTCGACACAAACACTTATGCAAGAATGTTTATAGCAGCATTATTCATAATAGCCAGGAAGTAGAAACAATTTAAATGTCCATCAACTGATGGATAGATATATAAAAGGCGATATACAATGAAATCTTATTGGGCAATGAAAAGGAATGGAGTAATGATACAATGATCCATATAGATTAATGTTGGAAACATTCTGCTAAGTGAAAAAAAGTTTCTTGTGGTTTCACAAGAAACCACATATTGAATGATTCTGTTTTTAGGCAATGTCCAGATTGGCAAATTCAGAGAGTTAGAAAGCAGACTAGTGGTTATCAAGGGGTTAGATAGTGATAATTGTTGCACATCTCTGAATATACCAAAAATTACTGAATTACACACTTTAAATCAATTAATTGTATGATGTATAAATTATACCTCAAGGAAACTGTTTAAAAATCAGTCAAATCAGTCATTTTATATAATAGAAAATTATTGTTGATGGATTTTTTTTCCCTTTTCAACCATATGTTTACACATCAAAATCACAGCCCTAGATTATGTGCCAAATCCATCATTCTTAAAGTTAGTCCTTTTAGACATTCTAGGCAGGTTGGCAATTGCTGGACTCATTCAACCCAGAGTCCCTATGATTTAATCCTCCATCACCAGGCTCCCTTTTCAGATAATTTGGGTTTTAGGTGCCTTAAGATGTCTTGAAATGGCATCAGGTCATCAGAGTCTTCACCATGTCAGCCTCATTATGTTCACTCATTGACACATGGTGATATTTGGGGAGTTCTTTTTTCACAATAGGAATGGATAGTCTTAAAGATGAGTTACCAAAATATTTATACTTGGGGAAGTCATTAAAGATAAGTAAAAGCAAAATGGTATTTGTGGCCTTTGTTGACATTCTGATCATGTGGTGTTAAAATAGACACATGGATTCATGATTTTAAGAGACTAATTCAAGCCAATACTTCCCTCAATAAAATGAAAATTAGCTTTCCACTTTCCAACCCAGTTCTCTATGCAAGTTTCTCAAGGTTATCTACAAAACACCGCAATTGGAACAACCAAAGATTCCGTAAGAGACAATCTGGTCCAACTGAGCTTAGCAAATTGCACTACCTATACAGCAACAAACTGACAGGAACCAATAATTCATCTGCAATTAAAAGAGGACTTTTTTTTTCTTACTGAGTTATAGCCTAAAGACACACTTTACAGATAGAAAAGTTGGCAGGATTTTTATTGAGCACACTGATCTATGCTCCCTAGCAAATTGCTCTATTCCTTAGCTAAACTTTAATAAAAGAGCCAAACTTAGTACGAAAAAAATAAAATAAAAGAGCTAATGTCTGGGCATATATTGCTACTCAGTATCTATCCATAGTTATTTTTCATAAAAAAAATTAATCCTCCAAATATTTTCAACCTTATATTTAACATTCCCTTGGGCCTACCAAAGGACTGTTTGGACATTGGTAAAATCAGAATAAATCACCTGAACCTCTGACTCTGAAGTCAAGTACAGTATTATGTAAGAGGGTCATAAAATACACCCCCACACATACAGACATGATACAACTACAATCTAAATATCCCTTAATTTAATTAATTCAATAAATACTGAGAATAAACGTACTTAGCAGGCATTAAGGATACAGTATTGTGAGAAAGACAGACATGATTCTTCTCCTTGTGAAACTAACATTCTGTTGAGAGAAACATGTTTTAAACAATTAATTAATCTATTATAATTATAGTAAGCATCAGAAGGAGATATGCATTGTCCTTAGAGGCCCAATCTAATATGCGGTGGGCAAAGGAGTCTTGCTTGAAGAAGTGACACTAGATCTGGGCTTTAAAGAACGTGTAGGATTTAAACTAGGCAAAGCGGATGGAAATGTTCCAGTTAGAGAGAATAAGATGTGCAAGGGCTAGGTTAGGATGGTCTGATTCAGCAACCAAAGACAGATCAATGTAACTGAAGCAGAGAATGTGCACTGAAGAGTGGTAGGAGAGAAAGCTGTAGAAGTAAGCAGGAGCCAGGACCTGCAGGGCATCACGGGCATTGGTAAGGAATTTGAACCTTCCCTAAATGCAGGGGGAAGCAAAGTTTTTAAGCAAGAAGTGACACGATCTGACTTACTATTTTGGAACAGATCACTCTAGCTGCTGCGATAATAATGGATTAAAAGCAGAAGCAGAGACAGTAGGGTAGCATTCTCAAAATGGTACCATTTTTCAAAGGTAATATGTTGACATGATGGCCATTAGGACAATGATGAAAAGATATTGCTAAAGCAACATGAAAGAAGAGCTTAAAACATACAGAAATGGTGAAAGTACATATTACAGAAAAAGTAGTCAAAAAGTGGTACTTTTGTACTTGCTTAACCTCCCAGAAACCACAGACACTTTGCCTAGTTTTTAGATCCTGGCTATTTTTTTTTTTTTTTTTTTTTTTTTTTTTTGCAGTACTCGGGCCTCTCACTGTTGTGGCCTCTCCCGTTGAGGAGCACAGGCTCCGGACGCGCAGGCCCAGCAGCCATGGCTCACGGGCCCAGCCGCTCCGTGGCATGTGGGATCCTCCCGGCCCGGGGCACGAACTCACGTCCCCTGCATCGGCAGGCGGACTCTCAACCACTGCCCCACCAGGGAAGCCCCTGGCTATTCTTATGATTGGAGGAAGAAAAAGACTGGATTCAGGGAGGTCAGTTTGGAAGCTACTGTAATGGTCCAGATGAGAGATGATAGTGGCCCAGACTAGAATGATAACAGTGAAAAAAGAGAAAACAGTATTTATCAAAAGTATCCCTAAGAGGTAACATATCTCACATAACTGATAATAGCCCTTTGTACAAGTTCACACCCTCTCCCTCATCTGAGTTCTTCTAAATAAATTCTCACCATTTACCCACCATTGTTACCTTGCCTTACTGTTTTTTTTTTTTTTACTGTTTTTTCTTTCTCCTTCTCCAGTGACCATGATTTTATTGCAAAACTACAGATGTATTTCTTATGCAAAACAGGGTTGTTACTTGAACTTGACTTGTCTATCTGCTTTGGGGAACTCTGGAAGGCATGGATCTATTTTTGTGGCTCAATTTGCACATGTTCCTCTGGACACTATGGGGGACATATGAATATCTAGGAATGTTGTCAAGCTTCCTACATACTTGAGTTTAAACGCTGCAAGGAGGAAGTGATAGGCTATAGCTCACACCTTTACGAAGTATAATAGCTTACTCTGAGCCAAGGTATTGTTAATGCCTTAAACAATAATACTAAACACTTTGTATAGGAATTCAGAGTTTAAAGCAAAGCATTTAATGGCTTGCTTCTCTGAAAAAACAGAGAGGAGTTTGACTTTGTCACACAGGCTCCTTTGGGTTGAAAGAACAAAATCTATCAGTAAATCTGGTAGGGAAAAGAAATAAAGAAACAAATATAAACTGAACACTACTGTGTGTCATATACCATACTAGGTGCTTTAGAGTATAACTGTATTACAGTATAACTGTACAGTCTGCAGTCAGATTGCCTCAGTATGAGTCTTGGCTGTGTCAGTTGCTAGCTGTAGGCTTCAGGCAAGTTACTTAATCTGTTTGTATCTGTTTTTTTCATCCGTAAATGAGATAACAATAGTACCTTTCTCTGGTAGGTGCTATTACGTAAGGGACTTTATAAATAGAATCACACCTGGCATATAGTAAGCAATCAATAAGTTTTAATTGCTATTACAGATAAGGACACTGGGACCCAAAGAGGTTAATCAAGTTGCCCCAAGATCACATAACTAGCAAGTGGTGGAGCTGATATTCAAAATCAAGTCTTTTGGACTCCAAAGCCATGTTCTTTCCACTTTATCATGCTCATGCAGTAAAGAGTCCCAGGAACTCTACTTGAAAATTTCAGTCACAGCTAAAACACCAAACCACAACCTAGCCCTCTCAGGCTCTAGGTAAGGGCCTGGTATAAGAAACGGCTCACATTCCCTGATTTGTTCACCCTACTCTAACTATATTTATTTTCCTCTCTGGTTCTGCCCATTCTTTTCAAGGCTGGGTACACTCTAATTGTGTGCTCTATATATACATTTTGGTCAAATGTCCCAAATTATTAATAAGCCAGGGTTAGATTTCCTCACATGGATTTCTTCTGAGCCTGGCACAAAAAGACCAAAAAACAAAAATGAGATGATCCAATAAAGATGTTACCAAAAAAATGAGATGAGAGGGGAAGGGAGGAAAAGAAAAGAGACAATGAAGCAATAAACATGTTATTATGTTAATACTATAATAATATTGATATAAATATTATACTAATCATAAGCACGTTACTTAATGGTATAAAAGTAATCACAAGAACAGAAACTGTTAACGGTAGTTGCCTCTGGGAAATGAGACTAGGCTGTAATTGTTCTTTTTTTTTCTTTTATACCCTTCTCTAACTGTATCCTTTTTAGTTATTTTTATGTTTGCTTGTTTGTTGTTTTGGCTAAGGACAAGCATTGCTTCTATAATTTGGAAAGGAAATGGTTTAAATAAACAAGCAAAAAGTAATTTGGTGGATAGGTAGGTGAATAGATGAACATGTAGATAGATGGATGGATGAATAGAAGGAAGTAAGGGAAGATGGAAGGAAAGATGGATGGATAAAGGATGGATCATCAGCATGGTGGAAAGCTGTGTAGCCACTGGAAAGAGTAAAATAGGGATAAGTTCAAAGTATGTTGTTGGTAAAGGGGCACAAGCTTGTAGACCAGCATAAAAACAAAACTATTTTCCAAGATAGTTTAGATACAAAAGTAATATCTGCTTATTATCAAACATTCAAATGGTATAGAAGTATATATAGTAAAGAGTGTTATCTCCCTTCTCACACCACCTTTCCGCAATTAACAGAGGTAACTACTGCCAACTACTTGATATTAGTCTGTACAGACATCATTTTATATATAACATAAATTTTAAAATTTATAATGAATATCTTTGTGTTTATATATGTATGTGTGCAACATGTGTGTATATGTGTATTATGTTCATATGCAGATATATCTGTAAGATAAATTCTAAGAATGTTGGATGCAAAGCTAAATGGATTTTATATTTTAAAAAATATTACCAAATATGCTGCAATAAATCTAATACCAATTTATACTCCCACAAATAACATATAAGAATGTTTATCTACCTCACACTCTCAACCCACATTGACATATTTTAATTTGCATTTACATTTTCTTTCTTTTTTCTTTCTTTTTTTTTTTTTTTGGCGGTACGCGGGCCTCTCATTGCTGTGGCCTCCCCCGTTGCAGAGCACAGGCTCCGGACGCGCAGGCTCAGCGGCCATGGCTCACGGGCCCAGCCGCTCCGCGGCATGTGGGATCTTCCCGAACCGGGGCACGAACCCATGTCCCCCGCATCGGCAGGCGGACTCTCAACCACTGTGCCACCAGGGAAGCCCTACATTTTCAATTATGAGTGAGATAGAGCAACTTTTCACATATTTACTACTTATATTTCCTTTTTCTGTAAATAGCTTTTTTCATATCCTTTGTCTTATTTTCCATTCATGTATTTCCTTTATAAAATGTTTTGTAATGAAATTATGCCTATGTTTATTATATGTGCTGCAAAGTTTTCAAATCAAGTACTATTCCAAAAGTGTTCTGAAAGTCAAAGATATTAACTGCCAAGTAGAATGAATTTTCATTCTAAAAATTAAAGCACTAAAACCCAGGTGTCTGAGACATTCTTCTGAAAAAAAAGAGAGGAAGTCCTTTTTTGTGGGAAAAAAACAGTTTATGGAAATTGCCATCTTCAATATCACTGACTATTTACACAGTGTTTTGACAATCATTAAGTCAAGAGAATCTGCAGGGATGTGATGGATACACAGGCAATACATCAGCGCCTGCCAGTGAGCTGAACCACTTATAGAGCATACTCAAGTTGAGGACTTTTTTGTTTCCCTTATGCCTTTGCCATGGGACAGGAAGGTACTTGCTTGGTAAATTGTTCCAGCAACAAAGGATTCTACATTTCTTATTTACAGTAAATGCCTAGCACCTGGAATCAGTCTGTTAGACAACATTGCTGTGAATGCAGTAAACTGAACGGGAATTCAGTCCCATCCTGGCCCTTCATCTTTCAAATGACTTAGCTATTTCTCACCCAGTTTCAAAAGTATGCATTTGAACTGGCGTATTCCTCAAGATTGCCCCCCAAAACACCCTGGCAAGTCTGGGTCAGTACCAATCCCAGGACTAGAATGGAGCATGTCAAATCTATTCTGAGATAGGCTTCAATGGCTGGAATAATGGCCCCCAGCCAATGGTATGCTGGTAAAGGTTTAATAACTAGCTCTCCAAGTAGAAGGGAAGCTCTTGCTTATTCTTGTGGTGTAAATATTCCCACCATGGCCAATTTCAATATACCAACATTATGTCATTCAACACAGTGTTGGGAAGAAATGCACACAATCAGCTCTTACTAGCCAGACCAAGTGGTTCCTGCATACTACTATCCTTGACCATGTTTTATAAACCTAAAAATATATGTCTTGAGCTACTCCAGAAGCCACCTGTCCTTTGGAACCAATGTATATTCAGACTGGGATGACTTCCACCAAGCAGCCTGAGCAAATGCCCATGATGACAGGCCGTGATGCCAAATATCTAGAGTTCAAACAACTGCTTTTCCCTTTAACCTAGAAAAGTATAAAATATACAGTCTTGCCAATAGATTATAGCATACCTCCCTTACTGCTTAAAAGTAAAATATCATCAATAGATTATTGTAAGCCATGATTAAATACAACAACATTGCCACGTAAAGGCAAGTCTCTAGACATTACAAAGACAAAACATTAAAAAAGCTTACAAGTCTCAATCAAACTGAAAGTTGTGACAAGCAATTTGGTGATCAGTATTTGACTTAGCAGGCTACCATTAAAGAAAACAATGAGAGACTGTGGGTGGAAACAGAATACAAAAATCCAGGATCTTATTTCCTTAAGAGATCCATAAAACAGGTCATAAAAATGTATTTTATCATTGCAACAGGAGACATCTGCATACTATTCAGCTATATTTTTGTTCATTGACTAAATAGGTAAGGCCCATTTTTGTGAGTTCTGCCCTTTGAGATCCACTGGTACTGCGAGCAACCTCAGACAAATTGAGCACAGTACTGATGTCAGAACTGCAGTTAGATCCCATGTAGGACAGTGAGACTTCCTCTGTAGCACAGCCATAGACCAAAAGCCTCACCTTGACCATTGTCCTTCAAAAGCATTACACTGGTTCTCAGAGAAGTAAGATGAGCAAAAAGCTCAAATGCAACCCATCTACTAGTGAAAAAAGTCAGAGCTACCTTATACTGCTGATGGTTTAGTATCATCTCTATATACATAAAGCCATATATTAGTGACCCTAAGTGGGAAAAATGGTATTAGTTATTGTAGCTTTGAGAAGAGACAGGAAGTTGACAGGGTTTGGTACATGACTGACATTCTCTTACAACCATATCTGGACATCTGCTCTAGAGTATAAGGCAAAGTTGGAGCAAACACCTTTCTTCCTGTTCACATCTTAAATCAGGATATATTCACAGTACCCTCTGCCGTTCTCCAAAAATATTACACCAACACCAGGAGGGAGAAGAAAGTCAATACACCTGCCATAAGAGACCCATCAAAGATACATACTCAATATTGCAATAAGAGAAGTGTGAATATTATGAGGCAGCCTGCTTATATCACCAAGTCCCTATTAAAGCAATTTCTTCAAAACATGTTTCTCTTCTAAGAAACTGAGGAGCAAATAAGCAGAAGACAACAATTGTAATCAAGACTTCTTGAATGAGATACCTTTCTCTGGAGCTCAAGATACCCTAAATAACATGGTTTCATTAAGTGAACCTGCATAATGTTTGGTTTTAGGCCAGAGAGTCTTTATAATAGAAGAACTAAGGCACGACTAATGTAAGGGATTCCCTAAGGACGTTACAATGGTAAGTCAAATTAAAAATAATATAACCAAATCCAAATCTCCTTAATCACACTTCATCCACTGACAATGTATGGCAAAACTACTGAGTACTGTTCACAGTACATCTTGCTAATGGGTCATATATCTCTTCCTTTTGTCTCTGTTCCCTTCCTTCCTACATCAGGAAGAACCATTTGATTGGCTACTACCCACTCTAAATGAAAACAAACATTTCCTAATATATATTTGCTTATTAGAGTTGGAACCATAAAGTCAACCTGGGCAGAATCTCTTGAGGTACTTGATTGACAATCATGAGCTGGTTTCAAAAGGTTCATGGCATACAAATGGATTATTCCATGTCAAGGTCTGGTAAGCATAGTCCAAAAGCCAAGCATGAACCAAACATGGATACTAAACTGACTTCCAAGTTGAACTTACCATCTCTTTTAATGCACTTACTATCAGTCATTTTACGTTCTTAAAACCTTTCATGGATCCCCATTGTCTTTAGAATAAAGGCTAACATCCTTAATATGGTCTACAAGGCCCCTCACAGCATGACTGCTGCCTTACTGCCCAGTCTCACATCCAGCAAAACTCCACAAAATTTCCTATGCTTAAGCCACACTTCATAAGATCCCTAGAATATGTCATATTTTTTCTCATTTCCAGGACCCCACACACATTCTCCCTTCTGACTAGAATGCTAGTACTTTTTCACTTAGCCAACTTTTCTCATCTTTCAAGTCTCACTAAATATACAAGTCCTCCAGAGTGTTTCCTCTGATTTGCAGGTCTAACAAAAATCCCTCCCTTTAACATTTCTATTGCACCCTGAATCTCTCCATGATAATGCTCAGCACATTTGGGAATATTTCTTCAATGTCTGTCTTTGTTTATTTGTATATTGTCTTCTCCATGGTATTTAGTGCAGTATTATGCATACAGCAAGTGGTCAATAAATACATAGTCCTTTAATAATCTTTAATAATCTTTCTTGGATTGTAATACAGATAACTCCTCCTTGGTTTGTACATCTTATCCAAAGCCTAAATTAATGGAAACTCTGTAATCAAAAGAATTTTACTATTGTTCCTACTTTTGAATAGGTGAATATGCTTTCATCGTTCTATTTTCCCAACACAATACTTGGTTTACTAATACTCTGAAGAGCTTTGTAGCTTCTAGTTCTATACAATTGCTGTACATACAAGATACTCATTAAAACAAGGCCCAGACTCGATGGCAGTTTTCCTTTGCTAGGTTTCGAGTCAAAAATACCTCTAGGAAACAAATTACTGTTTTCTACATAAAGCATGAGCTGGCAACGCTAATTCTTTTGTCTTTTTGTTAGTCTTGTAGATAATGATTTATGTTGCATTGCTGTTTATGCTATTCTCCACTTTTCTGTGGTTTTTAATTTTAATGAGGATTTCTATCATCTCTTCCTTCCCTTTGCTCCCAACCAGCTTGTGCTTTATGTCACCAAAAGGGTTTTGTTTGCATTTTTTCTCTCTCTCCTACTGCTGATTTCTTAACATGAGTTTTCCTTCCCAGATGCTGTTCTAATAGACTTCTGATCACAGCATTTCTATTAACGTACACCTGAGACTTGTCAACATTTAAAAAGCCAAACAAAACACACAAAATAACCTCACATCTCACAGAGATGAATGGACAACCTAGAGGCTCCCTCGTCAGCACTACTTGTTATGAGTCATAGAACTTTCCCTCAGTCTGGAGTTCATTGAGGAATAAATGGGCTTTCATTTTTGCCCAATTCATTGGGTATCTCAACCAACCTTTAAATGATTGTGTGTGTGTGTGTGTGTGTGTGTGTGTGTGTGTGTATACACTAAATCCACAGAAGTTTTTTTTAAAAAACTCTATCTGGGTTTAGGGGACTCTTCAAGGTAAAAATAAACATATAGAAGGTTTTTTTCTAAATCAGTAATTATCCTGCATGGATCTGCTCATTCATTTAAACTAACCATCACTACACACTGTGTATAAATCATTCTTCCAGGCCTCATGGAGGACACAGACTTAAAGGCATGGTCCCTTCTCTCAAAGTCATTTCAACTAAAACGTACATCTCATCACCCCACTCCACTCCATTTCTATCACCATCCTCAAAAATAACTCCTCTGCTCTCCTTCTTTAAAGAGTCTACAAATGAATTCTGCCTGGTATATCTAGTTCCACTCTATTCCTTCAGCCTTTACAAACAAATACGTTTTCTTCTGTATCTGCTGAGTTTCCTTCACACGTGTATGCTATTAATATTATTTTTAAATTGTTAGGAAAGACAACTACCATGATACCTACAGTCCCAACCATTAGTGTAACTCTTTTAGGTTAAAGCATTGTCCCAAGACCCCTCTTAAAATGTAATTTTTACTTGGAAGTGACAGCACATTTTAAATCATAATATATAACCATAAATATGTGCATAGATTAGTTTATCAAATATAGGAACAAGAGATTTTATCATGGAAGGATAAAGTTCAAAGGAACAATGCCTATCAGAAAGCACAAGTCTAGGAAAGATGCTAAAGTGGGGTCTATGACCCAACCAGGACCTAACACAAAAGCACCAGGTAAAGGGATTTGAAATAGCTAGGCTGAGGAGAAAAGAATATCAAAGGGAAACATCACTTCCTTCACAATTCTGTTAAAAGACAATCCTGCATTTCAAAATCCCACTTTCACAGGAAAACTCTCCCCTTATCCTAGATCTCAAAACCTGAAAGGGCAATGAATATGGAGATGGTCGCAACTAGCAAGTTCCCTGTGTGTCCATACCAGTTGCTGAGAATCGTGTGCAAGCCACAGAGCTGTTATAAAAACTGGCTGCACACCACTTCTGCTGTTTGCTGCTCCCACCCTACCTATAGTCCTCTGTCTTCCAGCAGTTATGATAGATGGGCAGGTGGAGAACGCAAAACACATCTAAGCCTTTGGTACAGGAACACAAGACCACTGATATTCTCCATTACCAGGATCCATTACTATAATTATAGAAGGATATTTTTTTTATCCAGAACAACTAACTCACTCACTCTTTGGAGGACAGCCATTGGTTGACATTTCATTAAAAATGTACTGAAAGAACAATATAATGCCTAATCCTAAATATTTCTGAAACCAAACTACCCCATAATTTCGGTGAAGACAATTTGTCAATTTCTAGACAAAAAGAATGTTTAAAAAATTTTACCTAAAATATTACTATGAATAATGGTAAAAATACAAACTCCATTCATCTCTCACTTGACATTCAACAGGCACTTAAAACTCAGGCTATCCAAAACAGAACTAAAAACCTTCCCCCCAAAACTTGTTCCTCTCATGATTGGTACCTCTGTTAATGGTGTTTCCATTTACATCTTCTCCAACGCTAGAACCTTCAAAGTCACCCCAAACTTTGCTTCTTCACGGCATATGAATCTCTCGTATATTTTCCATCTTCTCTGTCCCATGACCATTGCCTTACTTCAGAGAATCATATTTTCCTCAATTGGGCTTTTATCAAAGCCTCAGAAATGGTCTGGCTTCCTCCAATCCATCCTTCATTTTGCCTGCAGGTTTACATTCATCCCTCGGTATCCTCAGGGGATTGGTTCCAGAACCCAACAGGGACTCCAAAATCCACGGCACTCAAGTCCCATAGTCGGCCCTCTGTATCCACGGTTCTGCATCTGCATACTCAACCAACCATGGATCCTGTAGTACTGTATATACTATTGAAAAAAAATCTGCATACAAGTGGCCCCTTGGCAATTCAAGCCATGTTATTCAAGGGTCAACCGTATTTTCCTAATATAAAGTTCTCTCTAGCTACCTGTTAATTCCATCATGAAATCCAAACTCATACATGCAGTGGGAAAACCTTCCATGGACTTAGGTCAACCCACCTCTACAGCTTCATCTTCTGCCTCTCTACTCACCCACCCTCAGTCTCAGCTATTTTGGACGCCTTACTGTTTTTAAATCCCAGCCTCTTTTCTGACTCTGTAATTACTGCACATGCTAGTCCCTCATCCTACAATGCCTCTCTCCATCCTGAAAATGCTCTTCCTTTAGAGACACAAAATAGTAACAATCTAAAGTCTTCTCCAAAGCCACCCTCTGGAAGAGCCTAGATACAAAAGTAGGAGACTATAACAAGGGTGTGCAGACAAGCCTAGCCAGGTACACTCAGGGGCATAACAGCCAAACCAAAAATTTTTTTCACTTACTTCTGATGGAAATTTAGCATTTCCTTCCATTATGAATCTAGGCAACAAACCATAGTATTAGCTGAACCTGTAACTTTGTCACTAATAGAAATCACATATAATTTTAGATCACATTATAATTGTGGCAGATGTCTCAAAATATTTACATTCATCTACTACTTCAAATTATGGTAATATAATACTTGCTGCTAGATCTCATTAATGTGCTAATATAAAGCATGTAAATTACTATATAAAATTTGTTTTAAAAATATTTTGATAACTATTTCAATATAATTGGTTTCCTTTGTGATCCTGTGTATTTTATTTGAACCAGGTATTAATATTTTTCTGAGAAGAGATCCGTGGGTTTCACAAGACCACCAAAAGGAACCAAAGCATCAAAAAGTTTAAGAATACCTCCTCTACAACAATGCTTTTCATGTCAGCCTGTAATACAATTGAGACAACTGAGATTCCTGGGCTCTATCCCCAGAGATTCTGATTAGTTTGCTAGATAAGGATCTTCATTTTGAACGAGCATTCCCAGGTGATTTTTATATAGGAGCTCCTTGGACACTAGTTTGATAGATACTGATCTAGGAATATATTACCTAGTTGGAACATTTGCACAATCTGATGACAAATGGAAAGTTGTTGCCTTTTGAGAATTACTCTCTCTGCTCTTTAAGACTTGAATATTCTCATAGCTTCCTGGATTGAGAGAGAAATCTTCTAATTCTTAACAGTATATTCAGAGAAAATGTAATACTGGTTACTTTCATGTGGTGGAGTGTATGAGAAAAAGACAGATTAGGTCAAGCATCAAGATAGCCTGCAGAGTTGAAATATGCGAAATATGTTGGACCTTCTCCAACAAGCTAAAGAAAAATCACTGACAGTTGCCAGATTTTCCTTTTTATCTTCTCTCCAACTTTGGTTAGTCTACCGCCACCGCCACCATGATTATCATCATTAAAATGCATTTCACATCCATCCAACTTTCTCCCATGCCCTGTGTTCTCCCTATCTCAGCACACGGCATCTCCAGCCAGCCAGTCAATGCCCAGGCATCACAACTGACTCCTCCTTCCAACTCCCACATTAAATCCAACTAAGTCTAATTAACATTATTTCCAAAATATCTCCCAAATCTGACATTCCTCTTCATCTCCCCGGAATCACACTGGTTGAAGTCACTACCATCTCTCTCCTAGACCACCACAGCAGCCCCCAACTGCTTTCCATGAATCTTCACTTACACCCAACTCTGTTCCCTATACAGCCTCCAGAGTAATATTTTCAAAACATAAATCTGCTCATGTCACTCTCCAGCTTAAAATCTTTCAATGACTCCTCATTTCTTCTGGATACACTCTAAGTGCCTTAACATGGCATCATGTAAGATGCTGCATTATCTTGCCCCCTTGCTACTTCTCTAATTTAATTACCTTCCTCCTAATTCTCTAAACTCCAACTACACTGCCTTCTCCCCAGGTGCTCTTTGCCACCTCAGCAGCTTGGCACATGCTGTCCCTTCTTCCCTTAACGCTAGGTCCCCCAACTTTTTACATGGTTGGCTATTGCTCATCCTATGGATTTCTACTTAAATGTCACCTCTCTGGAGATGCCTTCCTTAACCATTATACTTTAGTCGGCCACTCCTCCCTTCACTCTCAATCAAACGTCCTGTTCATTGCCTCCACAGCAATTATCATATGTTGTAATAATATATTTATTTACTTGTTTACTGCTTGTCTTCACCAATAGACTGTAAGCTTCAAGAAGGCAGAAGTACATGTGTCTTATTTGATATTTTATACTGTGTCTTTCACAGTGCCTCATAATCCTAGGTGATCAGTAAACATTGATTGATTGGATGAAAGAGCACTTCCTTCAGTGTGCTAAGTCTAAACAAGGCAACCAAGATATCATAGCACTCTCAGATGCTGTTTCATATACAATGGTGTTAGATAGACACCAGTGATGGAGACAAAGGTATAGAAACTTAGGAAAGGAAAAACACTGATTGAATGTTAGAACTAAATATTAATGTATGTACAAATAGAAATTATATGCATAGTGTTGGCAATAAGGGAGAGGAAGATAAGGGAGTTTCAAATTTAGCCATAATATTTTCTTGACTTCAATCCAACAAGTGTTTCTTGCTTGCTAGAATGAGAAATGCTACTCTTTATGTTATGTTCTAGGGATACAGAGAGGAATGAGACAGGGAAGCTACATAAGGACAGGCATTCTTGCCTGCTTTGTTCACTGCTATATCTCTCTAGGCCTAGAACAGTACCTGGCAAAAGTAAGTGTTCTATAAGTATTTGTGGAAGAAATGCAGGGAAGAAGGCAGGCATGAACCCTGTCATAAAGAACATCAAAGAGGAGACAGATAATAAACAAATCAATTACAACAAGTCAGGATAAATACAAGTATAAACAAAATGCAGAGGTAGCCCAGAAGAGGGAAAGGTGTCAGCAGACAGAAAAGGCTTCATTTGGAAGCACCTATATGGGCCGGGATTTGAAGACTAGTTTAAATCTATTGGGAGTATTGGGGTGGGGGATTCTGCTGAAGGGTTATCCATGCAGGGGGAATAGCATATGTTCAGATGCATAAAAGAGTAAAAACAAAACAAAAAACAACAGAAAAAAGAACGGTGTGCTATACTTAGAAAATCTCAAACCATTTGGTATAGCAGGAGCATAAAATGGGAGTAGTGAGGTGGTAGGAAGTAAAGCTGAAGGGGAAAGAACTATGGTGAAGAATTTTTAATAGCCATTGGAAAGAATTAAATAAATCTGTATGTTATTTTTGGCAACAGGGATGCAAAATGGAAGGTGGGGCTGAATCCTGAGACAGATCAGATGGTTATCATAATACCTCACATAGTAATTCCTAGATTTTACAGACAAGGTAACTGCAGTTCAAACTTCTAGTTGATTTTCTCAAAGTTACTCAATTGTTTATTGATGGAATCCATGTTTTCAGAGTTGAAGTTCTCTTTCTGGCACTGGACTTAAATATTTTATGAAAGAATAGTTGACTTACAATATCATATTTCTTTCAGGTGTACATGATTCAATATTTTTATAGATTATGCACCAAAGTTATTATACTATTATTGACTATATTCCCTGTGCTGTATATTACACTCACCAATATTTTTTAAGAGTCCTTATATTTGATCCTCAACGACAAGATGAAAATGGTTTCAAATGTTTCTACAGGCTATCAGGTGCTGGAATGCTACTAATTTCTTTTAAAATTGTTATTTGATCAAAGGAGATTAAGCACATCTGAGATGGAGTGGCCCAGAGGACTGGTGATATAATATTATAAAAAAATATATAGTCACCATTATAATTTTCCAATATCAACAGCCCTACAGATGTTGAAAGACAGTAATTCTGCTTTTTAGGGATTTCAAATAGATATAAAGGACAGCTAATGTTTTTGCCCACATTACTAGATAATCTCTTCTTCTGACCAATGTGGTTCACAGACCCCACGTGCAACTACTGTAATAAGTCTCTGTATCACTTTTAGATATCATAGGGATACGGGATTTGCTTGATTGCTACAGTATGTTTCAGTGGCTAGAGAACACTTAAAATATTCTTTTCTCTCCACATAATCCTAGAAATGTTCATGAAATATTAAATGTTATTTCTCCCCAGCATTCCCACTAGTGAGATATGTAGTCACAATGCTTAAGAAGATTTCCAAAATGGAACTGGCAATGTTTCTGACCTCTAGAAGCATATATATATTGGGTTGGCCAAAATGTTCGTTCATTTTTTTCCTGTAAGATGGCTCTGGCAGCAAGTTGTCTTTAACTTCATTCAAAACAACTGTTAGATACATGATGGGATTGGAAGGGACTCCTCTATCATGAGCTCCTTCCGGAAAGCCAAACGATTAATTCCAACAAGTACTGCTCCCAATTAGACCAACTGAAAGCAGCACTCAACGAAAAGCATCCAGAATTAGTCAACAAAAAACGCATAATCTTCCATCAGGATAATGCAAGACCACGTGTTTCTTTGATGACCAGGCAAAAACTGTCACAGCTTGGCTGGGAAGTTCTGATTCATCTGCAGTATTCACCAGACATTGCAACTTCAGATTTCCATTTATTTCAGTCTTTACAAAATTCTCTTAATGGAAAAAATTTCAATTCCTTGGAAGACTTTAAAAGGCACCTGGAACAGTTCTTTGCTCAAAAAGATAAAAAGTTTTGGGAAGATGGAATTATGAATTTGCCTGAAAAATGGCAGAAGGTAGTGGAACAAAAGGGTGAATACGCTGGTCAATGAAGTTCTTGGTGAAAATGAAAAATGTCTTATTTTTACTTAAAAGCTGAAGGTGCTTTTTGGCCAACCCAATAGCTTCTTAAAGATATGGAATTTATGTGATGGTCTGGGGAAATACCAGTGGTTACAGTGTAAGAATGGAATTAAGGTCTCTTTGGTTAAATTCTTGGAAGTGCTACAATTTCTATGACATCTTGGGCAACTTTTAAACTCTTTCTGTGCTTTAGTGTTCAATGTAAATTAGTGGAACATCTTAACATGTTGGACCAGAAAGGTTATTGGGGAATGTGAAGGTGTGTGGGTGGGTATGGGTGTGGGTAAGTGGTTATGTATGAATGTGTGTGAATTATCAGGGTACATCACCTAGCCTACACTGTGCCCCTAAATGTGTTCAATCGATAGTCTGCAGTTGCATCTAACAATCAATTGTCCGTCATCTGGGAGACCTATATTGGGATAGCTGGGAATGGGAAGATGTGTACAGGCAGCAGTCAGGATGTATGTGTTTGTATCTACTAAATGCTGTCTTTATAATCCAAAACAAGATAAAGAAACATTTTTATTATGAATACTTCTGCCTCACTGCATTACTTCAAATAATTCACACACATTCACACACACACGCAGACATTTAAAAAATCACATGACACCTTCTAAGCCACAAATGATGTCAACGCTGCTTCAGTTTGGCAAATAAAACCCCAAACACATAAAATAGTTCCCATACCTCCTTTAAAAATAGCTTAATTTATACCCCATCACACAATATCATCTGGTCTTATTCTTAGCCAATGTCAGGACTTCAGGCCTTGAGAAGAGAATTTCTTGAATTCACCAGTAGCATAAATAAGATATACTCCCAGATTCTACTAAGTCATACATACAATCGTATTGCAGATAAAAGAAACATGCTTCATAATTTAAGTGCAGCAACGTTTCTGTTTTGATATTATCATAAATAAATTACTTTTGTTCACAGTGTTACCTGACCTTCATACAGAAACTGATTAAAATGTTTTTTCCCCAAAAACAACGACAACTGTAAATGAAAGTTGAAATGAAATATATGGCCTAGCATCACTGTACAGGAGCTTTCCTGTTTAAAAAACCACCATCAGAGATGGAAGAAACCTAGGAAAGCTCATTTCTTTCTCTACAATCAACACAATTGCCTTTTACAAAAAGGATATTTCATCATTCATGACAGCAAGTTGTCACTTCCAGGGACAGCTTCCATATTACTCAGTGAGTATTTTTACAGCTTATTCACAAGTATTATTTGTATCAAAATGACTTGTGACTTGCAGCTAGGACAAATATGGAAACAATCTGATAGGCTATGGTATATTACGTATGCATACTTTGGGGGGGGCACAGAGCTTTACTGTAGCACTTGTCTCTTTTGTGTTTCTTTATCTTTTTGTTGGTGATGGGGATTGAGGGGAGTGGGAAGATGTAGATGTTCAAGCCTCTCCTTCTTTACTATTTAATGCTAACCCAATATTAATACTATTTGTGTTTTCCTGAAAAATTTCAAAGTGAAAGGAATGGAAGCAGATCAACCAGACAACAACCTCATAAAGCAAAGAGGAAAGAAGAAGGTAAGATGGTTTCTAGGTAGGTCAGAATAATTTCAGACATTTGTCCAGCAGTCTGTAGAATACAGTTACTTTCATTTTGTGTATATGTGTGTGTTTCCTGGTAATGGGATGCAGAAGAGTCCGGTACCCTTAGAAATCACTGGCACTATGAAAAATTTCCTGGTCTGGGTCTATTTTCCAGAATAAAGGTCAAGGTGTTCCATCACCTGTATATTAAGGACACTCAGTGAGATTAGAGGAAGGGGCGTGAACAAACTGAGGGAACAAAACCATCTCATAGATAGCAATGTAAAGCACAGAATCATGAGCTTTTAGAACTGTGAGGGAACTAAGTAGTCATCTACACCAATCTAGTTTTTTGAAAACAAGTCAGAAAACTGAGGCCAAAAAGGATCTGTGTGAGATCACACAGGTAGTGGCAGAGCCCAGCCTAGAACTCAAGTCTCCTGACCCACAGCCCAGTACTCTTTTGTCATCCCTTGATCATGCTAATAAGATTCAGATCATAGTTTGTCTTCCGTGATATGTGCTGCATTTTTTTAAAAGCAAGAAGCGCATGTACTGATGTCCCTTTTCTGATCATTGCTGGTACAACATTTGATTCTTGTTAGATGGGGAAAGAGGGAATGTGATTTAGAGCTCCCATCATCTTTTTGAGAATTTTCCATCTAGTTAAAAACAAAAGGTTCATTCATTCAAGAAGCGATTTTCAAAAAATATAACAAAAGCCTTGTAGTAAAATATTCAAAACTAGTCTGATAAGTGTCTCAAGGATAAAGACCCAACTCAGGCTAACACAGGTAACAGAAAGGGTGACTAGTATACTAATTAGAATTTACTTTTCTTTCTACTGTCAATGTTAACAATTTATGTGAAATAAAGCTTCCTGCCTTCATTAACGTCAGTGAGCAAATGATAACTTGTTAAAATTTCCGTGAGTCTTTTATTTCACTCTAGGAATAAAGGCTGAATCTCATAACAGGTCTCAAAGTAGAGGGTCTTATTAAGGTAAACAGGTGCTTTATTTTCACAAAACAAACTATATCAGGTTGTTGTTTTTCTTTTTCTTTATTCATTTTTTGCAATCTTTAAAATTTTTTAAACCTTTTAAGCTGTAGGCTAGATCTTGGTTCATGCAATTGCTATGGTTTGTCTTTGCTAAAGATATTAGCCCTCTTTGACTCTTTACACATAACATTATTTACTAATAATTATCCCCCAAAACTCCACGTCACAAAGTAGAAAAATACATCCTACGATCATGTGGTATTAAGAGATGAGGTTATGTCCATATGGCACAAAAATATAAAATTAACCTTGTAGTGTTTTCTCAATACCTCCAAGAGGCAGACTGCACAGCTATATTTCATGCCAATATAAAAATGAAAAAATTTAACTTTTATTCTCTATTTGTAAAAGTCATGTCTTGGAAATATTTTTCCCTTCTTAAGACTCAAATGGCATGCATAGCTCAAGAAATACGGTGACCCCAAAGCAAACATTCAGGCATTGAGATAGCAAGGCTCTCTGCTCTCTAAAGTCACAAGCAAAGAATATTTAGAAGTCAAGACTCCACAGACTTAAGAAATGTAGAAGCTAATAAGTTATTTGCTTGTCTTCAGGAACCTATCATTAATCTAATTTAGCTTAGTGAACTTTGCTTAGTATACTATTCCGAATAGATCATGTTTTAGAAGCAAGAGTTATCCATCCAAACCTCCAAACAAATTTTTCTACAACACTTGAAAAACCTGAGAGTGAACAAAAGTTATCTGGTCTAAGATAATTTAGGTTTCTAGGTTCCAGAAGTAAGTTTAAGACTGGAGATTTCTGCTATATTTCAAAACTATGGACTTTCAAGAATGCTCTTCCCTTCTTTTTAATTCCTAGCACCAACACAAGGGTTGATCCTGGATATGGCCTGGACCACAAGAAAGTGGAGGATATAACTCTGGGAATTGCTGTCTTTTACACATTTGTCAGAAAGCTCAAGGGTTGTACTGCTGAACTGAAAAAAGGCAGGGCTCAAGAAATAGAGGAGACAAGAAGCCTAAGTGAATGTTGGGGGGGAGGCATTAAGCTATTTAGAAGTTAGTGAGTTTTCAAAATGCTGTAGAGACCTAGAAAATCACAATGTATGGAAGGTTTGATTTCTACAATGAGTGGAGAGCCAGGTGTTGTGCATCATGGGCTAAGGACAAATGAGGATTCAGAGTTCCTCAAAGCCCTAATTGTTCTCTTTTCAGGTATGATAGAATGGAAATGTATTTCAAAGCAATCAAATAGAACACTTTGTCACTAAAAAGAAAAAAAAAATCACCAGGCTCATTAAGTACTAGTCACATAATGAATACCTAGTACAAACTCGAAGCAATCCTGCTTCCTTCTTCCCCCAGTTTTCTTGTGGCTATTGGTGGGTAAGTTCAGTTGATTAGGGCACAATACTAATGACCCAATGGTCAAAAGTATGATTTCTATTGTCAAAGGTTCTCTTCCCTCTTGGTTAACTGGCCTTTCTTTGTCCTATGGCTATAGACTAATCCCCCTGCAGCCACATTACAATTACATGCTCTTGGTCAGGATGCATATTTGTGCTAATTCCCTACTAGGGCTGAAAAAACACTTTGTAACTTGGTTCTTTTATTTCACTAAAAGTGAGTCAGCAGCATTAACTGTGTGGTGTGGGCCACTCCAGTAGTACCTGGGCAATCTTAAAAGATTATTGCTATAGGCAAACACAGTGAAGAAGGAGAGGTGTGCCTTGGCTTGGGCTGCTATAACAAAATACCATAGACTGGGTGGGTTAAACAACAGGAATTTATTTCTCACAGTCTTGGATGTTGTGATGTCCAAGATCAAGGTGCCAGTAGATTTGGTTTCTGATGAGAGCCCTTTTCCTGGCTTGTAGGCAGTGGCCTTCACCCAGTGTCCTTGTATGGCCAAGAGAGCTAGGAAGTTCTGGTCTTTCTTCCTCTTCTCATTAGGACACTAATTCCATCATGGGGGGTCTCCCATCAGACCTTATCTAAACCTAATTATCCCCCAAAGGCCCTGCCTCCAAATACCATCACACTGAGGGGAGTTGTGCTTCATGTATTGGGGTTGGGGACACAAACCTGCAGTCCATAACAATGTGCTAATGTGATTTCTCTGTAGCCATGTTTCCCAAAGGGTGATCTGCAGATCACCTGCATCAAAATCACCTGGAGGAGTTCCAGTTAAAATGCATATTCTTGGGCCCTCATCACCAGATCTACAGGAATGGCACAATTTCTAGGGGTGGAGCTTGGAGTTTCATTTTTAATAAATCCCCTTCCCTCAGGTGATTCTGATATATATTAAAGTTTGAGAATCACTGGCTAGAGCAGTAGTTCTTAACTAAGAAGTAGCCATCAGAATCCCCAAGGAGTTTTATTAGAATGCACATGCCTGGGAATTCCCTGGCGGTCCAGTGGTTAGAATTCCGCGCTCTCACTGCTGAGGGCCCAGGTTCGGTCCCTGGTTGGGGAACTAAGATCCCAAAAGCTGCGAGGCATGGCCAAAAATTTAAAAAAAACAAACTTATACTGCTGTTCCCATTAAGGGCATTCAATAAAAAAACATTTATTAAAAAAAAAAAAGAATGCACATGCCTGTCCTACAGCCCCAAGTGTACTGAGTCAAGATCTCTTCTGAGGATAGACCTGAGCATCTGTGGCAGTGATAGTAGAAGATAGCTAATGTGATGCCAGTAAACCAGACATTGCCCTAAACCCTTTAAATGCACTACTTCATTTAATCCCCACAATAACCCTTTGAGGTAGGTACTATTATGCCTCATTGTGCATGAATGGTAACTGGAGTAGGATCACAGAAGTTAGGTGACTTACCCAGAATCACACAGCTAGTAAGCGGTGATTCTGCGATGGTACATTCCTGGAGATTTATTTCAAGGCCACCACATTTTAAAAGTGCTCTGATCCTCTCACATGACAAAGCTTAAAAAACCTGGAAGGATGCTGTCCTTCCCTTCACTGTGTTCAGAACTGAGGAGCTATTTTTCAACAACCTAATAAGGATTAACCCACAAATGAAGAGAAAAACAACTCAAAATAGAAGAAGTGCACAAGGTTCTTAGTCAAGTACTTTTAGTCCTACTCAAGAGGGAAAAAAAGAGCAGTGAGAAAATTGCTTTTAGAATTAAGAAAGGAAAAAAGCTTGGACTCAGACTCTAGAATTTTCCAAAGAAGAAGTGGGAGGCCCATCACAAACAACAAAATGTTTGGGTTCAAATTAAAGCATTAAAAATGAATGCCTACATGATAACTAAGATGCTTGACTTTACAGCCCAAAGAAAATTCTCGTGGGTGTTCAGATAAGTTGCTTGTGACCTGACAGCTGGCTAGTGCAGGAGATGAAATTTCACAGTCCTAACAGTTTAGTTTAGTAGCAATAATTTAAGAACTGGGAGGAGCCACATACACTGCAAATTTAAGCAACATCTCTCAAAATACTGACCTAAGAAACTTGTTTATTGAAACCTAGGGTGGGGTGTGGGGAGAAGGGGTATGCTAAAGGAAGAATAATCTACTGGGGAGATTTGGAGGGAGGTGTCAAAAAAGCAAGAGGGAAAAAATGTGCACTAATATCTCCATTAGCCACTTTTCTCAAATTAGGGCTCACTCTATGATGCTTTCAGCTCCATTTGTGTCAGAATCTCTCTCCCCCTCCCAACTTCCAAAAACCCTCTGATGTGCAGCACTTCTAATTAATCTGCCAAATTATCTCAGTCTACTGTTCTGTCAGTTTCAGTTATACCCTATAACACATACAGCCACAAAACGCCAATAGAAAGACAAAGCAAAACACGTTTATATCACCTCTAACCATATTCAGGATCGATGTATCGATTAAACCTCACCGTGACCTCCACAGTGGAAGGTTGCCCTGCCACTAGTCCATTTTATTATTTTATTCCCCCTTTTTGGTCTCTCATTTTACATGTCATCACTGTAATCCTTCTTCCACTGTGTCACTTCCTATATAAACATCCATGTTTTGTCATAGCTTCTACATTTGAACAACCATTTATTTTATAGACACTTCAAGTAAAATACATGGTCCTGCAAGGAATATTACCGTTGCACCTCAGGCCTGCATACTTTACAATGTCAACAAGAGAGATCCATTAATTTACAGTTTTGTGTTCAGTAGGGGAGCCATATAATATTCTACATATACTTAGTTCTCCTGAATGTAGCTTAATCAGTATGGCACTTCAGGTAACCTGAAATACTGAAGGCAACTTAAAAGTAGGATTATCAGACCAAGAAATTTTATGTCCACCGACAGGAGTTTGCTTTGGAGGCTTCAGAAGGTATATATATTTAGAAGACTATATATTTAGAAGACTATAGTAAAGTCAATGATAGGAAAGAGTCAAACTGATGTGTATTAAAGGTACAGACAGAGAGAGAAGTCTGTGCTGTGGACCCTAAGGCAGGGACTTCCAAGTTTTAATCCTTGCCTGCCAACCTTAAGCACTACAATGGTTTCAACGATATTTTCTACCTCCAAGTGTCATTAGACATTTATAAGCCGAATGCCTCACATAGGAAAACCTGCAATGCCACCTTGAACCAACCAGTGACCTTCTCTGTGTTCAGTTTTGGCACCTGCCAAAGTGGGGTGGGCACTTAAACTACTTGCCTTTTGGGTATCTTAGTACCATGCTCTGGTTTATCTCAAAGGGCTCTTCAGAGGCTCAAATGAAATATTCAATATATAAAGGCTACATCAGTTTTAAAGTGCGATACAAATGTAAAGGTGTTTTAAATTATGCATCTCTAAGTATAACTAAGAACTTGCATGGGCTCTCCAAAACAAAGCAAATGGGCTTCTGGGCTTTGATTTCCAATTAGTCCCAGGACATATGATTTTACTTTGTTCTAATTTTCATAAGCAAAAAGAGCAAAAGGTTCAAATTATGATCTTTATTAAGAAATGCTGGGCACATATGTGATAAGGACAATTTTTTCACTGATACATGGGCCTCCTGAATAGCTTTTACTGTAAAGACTAATAAAAATAATGGGAGAGTTAAAACAGCAAAATTAGATTAAATTTCAATCTATATTCTTCAATGTATTTTGAGGGGCAGAAATACTTTCCTATATGCTTCTAATCTCTTTACATGGTTTATAGACCAGCTATTAGTTAATAGGTTTTGTCATGTGATTAATATTTAGGTGTTTGAAAATTCATGTGCTGCATGCTCATGTGTATGTAGCAAGGGGCTGAATCTTCATATTAACCTCAGGAACACTGGGATCAAAAAGCGAGTCCAGAATCCTATTTGCACAAAGGACCCTAGCTAGAGCCTCTCTAGATCCCCAAGAGAAACACTGCAGAAGGCATTATTTCAGCAAAGGAACATCCATTAACAACTCAATAGGTGCCACACTGCACTAATTTGCTGGGAACACAGAGATGAAAAACAGACGCCCTTTGAGAGTTCATGCATTCTAAAATAGAGAAACAATGGTCAACTCCCTTATATTCCAGAATGAAGAATGGAAGGTATAATAAAAACATCCAAATTCTTCCTAGGCTGGTGGTAGGGGTATCAGTACCCTGGGAAGACAGGGAATTTAAAGAATATACTTGATTTTTTTTATTCAAGTATACCACTTTCTGCCTAAATAATACTACATTGGGGCACTCTTTATTTTAAAATGTCTTTTCAAGGCTTGCACACTCTGCCACTATTTACACAGCTAAAAAAGCAAACTAGGCCGAAAGCAACCATACCAGCTGCTATGGTTTAATGGACAAAAATACTTGAATTTAATTAAAGCAAACACAACGAAGGTTTACATACTATTGACTACCAAATTGCTTTGGCATATCCAACTAGCCCACATGATGGACCCCTAAAACCAATCTTAAATGGGGAGCAAATAGTGACTTAAAATGTGTGTGCATAAAAAAGATAGAACCAGCATGAGTTTGATTTTCCATTTATATTAAGAGTTGGTATATTTTCTACCAACTTGGTGAACAGCCGTAAGTAATCTTACGGCTTCTTCATATATATATCCCCCAATCCATATGTGGATGTAGAGTATATCCACAGCTTTGTGCAATCAACACTACAATCAATCGTAAACATTTTTATCTCTCCAAAAAGAACCTTCATACCAATTAACAATTACTCCCCATTGACCCAACTCCATGCTCCAAGACCAGCCCTAGGCAAGCACTAATCTTCTTATTATCTCTGTTGATTTTCCTATTCTGAGCATTTCATATAAAAGAATCATATAATATGTGGCTTTCTGTGTCTGGTTTCCTTCATTTAGCATAATGTTTTCAAAGCTCACCCATTTTGTACCAGGTATCAGTATTTCATTCCTTTCTTATTAACAAATAATATTCCATTATAAGTATATACTACCATTTGTCTATCCACTCATAAGCTGATGGACATTTGGGTCATTTCTACTTTTTAGCTACTGTGAGTAATCTTACAACTTCTTAAATCAGTTTCTAATTTAATGTGCACATCACTAAGCACCAGTCCAGATAATAAAACACACTATTTTTGCAGTCTGATCATTCCCCAATTCCTTCCCAGGTCACCAAAATCGATAAAACATGTAGGGAAAAACTGGACAATAGGTCTTCAATAGACACATAATAGATACTTAAATATTTGCTGACTCAGTGAATTAATGAATGGGAGAAATCTTTCCTTCAATCCCTGCTTCTCCTTTCAATCAAATCCCTACCAGTGGCAGATTGGGATTGACATATACACACTAATATGTATAAAATAGATAACTAATAAGAACCTGCTGTATAAAAAAATAAATAAAATTTTAAAAACAGAACCTGCTGTATAAAATAAATAAATAAAATTCAAAAAAATTGAAAAAAAAATCCCTACCAGTGCCATGGTATTGTGTCCTGGAACGCTGAAGCTGCAAAAGATCATGGAGCCCAAGATTCGTCCAAGTGTGGTTCAAGAACCACATGTATCAGAACCACCAAAGGAGCTTGTTAAGAATATCTATTTCTTCTCCCACACACACAGTGAATCCAATTCACAGAGGATATAATTCACAGGGAATCTATAGTAAATCATGTGAGTGAGGCCACAGGAAGCCACCTTTGTAACAAACACCCCAGGTAATTCCAATGCATACTAAAATTTGATAATTATTGATCTAATTGAACCTTCCCATTCTATAGAGGCAGGAATTTAGGACTAGTATAGGGAACTGACATGTGCAGGGTCACAGTACGGTAGAGGTAGAGTCACGGGGATCTGAGGTTATGAATCCCAGTATAGCACTTTCCGTTACCTCAGGTATCCTCCTTTATCACATTGCCATGTTTTCCCTGTGAACATACACTTCCCTCACAGACTTGCTCGATAACTGTCAGCGTCTGACACATCTTAAGTGCTCAACAAATAGTAGCTCTCACTTTTTCTTAAGTTTGGTCCTATATGAACTAGATAACAAAAAGGTCTCCTATTTTGGCAGTGTTTTCTAATAGTATACAGTAAAAATTATAAGGCCCAAGAAGAGAATAACAGACCCAGGAGGAAGGTCTCTGTGGTTCCTGACCCAAATATTGAAAAAGACCCTAACTGGAAAACTGTCTCCAACCATAGGCCCCATCTGCTTTGGTGGCTAAAGAAACTCTGTAGTGACATTTCCTATCCATGGATGTGAAACCCCTCTGTACACCCACTGTGATCTATTTAAAGGAGCCAGGTCTTTTTAGAAAACAGTTTCTGCCAAGTTTTCTATCTGAGGGAAATCACAAAGTAGGAGAACTTCAGCCATGACTAAAAGGTAGTGGACATTTTTCTAAATGAAAGTTTATATACCTATCAAAAAGATAGACTCAGTGCAAAACCATTATCACGAAACAGAAAACAAAATCACAGAAGTGGTGGTTTGTTATAATGAATGAAACAAAAGAGGTGAATAAAGAAAAAGTTCATAATATCTCCTACCCCCTTCCAATCTCCCCTTGGCAAAAATGTATGAATTTGCAATCAATTCTTTGCCACTTTTTTCTATCCTTATATAAACCATACCTTGTATACCACACAAAGACACACACACACACGATATACTTTAACAGACTCATACCTTACTCATTTCTCTATACCATAACTTTTTGAAAATTATTTTTTTCAAATTAAGAGTTACACAGTACTGTAAGACATATTAACATAAAACAGCAGTCCTCTGGCCCTCCCACTCCTGAGTCCTTCCTAAAGACAACTTCCAACTTTTCAAGCTGTTTCTTCTGTTCTTTATCTCCATGTTTACAAATAATATGCTCATATTTCTATTTATTAGCTAATTTTATATATTACCTATTGAGTTCTTAATATGGAAAATAACCAGTTATGCTCTCAGTTCTTCAAATATAGATTTGCCACAATTTTACACTATTATGAATATCCACTTCTGAGTGAAATGGTGTATTATGATTTCATTTCCTTTCTTGTACAACTTTTTGTTGTCCCTGAAATTAACAATTGTCTCATTTTTACTTGAGAGAGCTTTCATTTTACTTCTATTTTCTATCTAAAGTAACAGAGAGTGTCATCTGTTGAGAGTGAGTGGGGAGGTAGTTGAAAAAGAAGTCTGAAATGACCAGTTTGGAGCTTGAGGGAAAGAGGTCATTAGTAAACACAGAAGAATATCTAGGCAACACTGAGGGTTCAAATGAGGTTAGAGATCATGAATTTATAAATGATACCAGTCTACACAGCTGTGTGATTTTTTTTTCCAGCTGTGCTCAGTTGTAAGAATGGAGGCAACGGCTGAGTTTCAACCCAGAAGGATTCAATGGAACAGAAGGAAGGACAATGGAACAAGAAGTTGAAGATATTAGAAAACAGAAGTCAGATGAAAACTCATTCAACTTACTTCCACCAAACCCTCAACCCATATATATCCATATTTATCTTTCTCCCTCATTAAAATGGGGGAAAAATCCTTCTTATTGTTGAATGTCAACCTCTCCACCTATGAGGAAAAAAGGAGGACATGAGATCCCTAAACACGGGATCCCGTGGAATTATTCACTTTGAATAAAACATTCATTAGGAAGTTAAATGAGTATCAGAAGGGAGGAAGAGAAGGAGAAGGAGACACACTCACATGCAAGTATAGAGCTAAAAAGTCAAGTCTGACAGCGAAGTGAATGGCAAGAAAATCTACCTGAATGGGGGAATGCAACTTGAGATGAGTGGTGAATATTTGGAATAGTTACTATGGGAAACAGATAGGAGAGAAAGCTGAATAGGTACATGTAATAAGTCTTCCTACTGGGGGGCATCAAGATGGCTGAGTAGGAGGACACCAAGCTCAACTCCCCTCATCAACACATCAAAAGTACAACTACATATAGAATAACTCTCACTGGAATTGACTTGAAGACTAGCAGAATGGCTCTTTTTACAACCAAGCTATAAAAGAGAGAACCACACACAGTCTGGTAGGAAGGGAGGAGACATGACCTAGTCAGGACCCACACTCCTTACGAGGGACTCAGAGAAGAGGGGGATATCACAGGCTCAAGAACCCTCCCTAGGGAGCAAGAGGTTCAAGCCATATATTAGGTACCCCAGCCCTGAGGCCCAATACCAGCAAGATGAGCTCCATTAGCTGTTTTGAAAACCAATGGGGCTTACCAGAGGGCTATAAGAAACCAAGACTCCGCTCTTGAAGAATGTGCAAGACTTGCTTGTTCCCAGTCACAGCATGGAGGCAGCAGACTGAAAATGGCCTCAGGCTCTGACTGGCTTCTGGGACCATGCCAGAGTGTACCAGAGCCTGCACCAAGCACCTGCTCCAGTGCCTCTTGTTCCAGTGCTGCTCTCAACTAGAGTGGAGGCTGATGTTGCCAAGGAGAATGCACACACTTAGAGGGAATGGAAGCAGCTCAGACCTGACCTTCAGGGCTTCTTCTCCAGCACCTTGGGTCCCACCTCTGCCCCCAGAGGACTGTGACTGCCACTGAGCAGAGAATAACTGGTTCACACCTGTCTCTGGCTCTAGTCACTCCATCTCCAGCCCTACCTCCCACCAAGTTGGAAGCTGCCAGCACACCCCAGGGGAAGACCCATGTTCATTTCAGACCCATGCTCATTTCAGATCCAGCTCTCCCACCAAAGCCACTGGGCACACGCAGACTGCACAGAGATGCTCCCACAAAAGGACACTCCTTCAAGATGGGGATAAGTAACTCTTTCACCTAATTTCATAGAAACAAAGTTAAACAAAATTAGAAGACATAGGAATACGTTTCAAATGAAAGAATGAGGGAAAAAAACTGAAAAAATTCCCTAATGAAACAGAGGCAAATAATTGACCTGATAAGCAGTTCAAAGAATTAGTAATAAAAATGCTAACTGAACTTGGGAAAAGAATAGATGAACACAGTGAGAATTTTAACAAGGAACTAGAAAATATAAAAAAGAACCAGTAAGACCTGAAGAATACAATAACTGAAATGAAAAATGCACTAGAAGGAATTAAAGACTAGGGGATACAGAAGAACACACAAGTGATCTGGAAGATAGAATAATGGAAATCACCCAATCAGAACAGCAAAAAGAAAAACTAATTTAAAAGAATGAGGATAGTTTACAGAACCTCTGAGACAACATCAAGCATACTAACATTTGCATTATAAGGGTCTCAGAAGGAGAAGAGGGAAAATTAGAGAAAATGTATTTGATGGAATTATGGTTGAAAACTTTTCTAACCTTAAGAAGGAAAGAGATATCCAGGTACAAGAAGTACAGAGAGTTCCAAACAAGATGAACCCAAAGAGACCCACATCAAGAAATATCATGATTAAAATAAAAGAGCAAAAGTTAAAACAGAGGACTTTAAAGGCAGCAAGAGAAAAACAAAGGGTCACATACAAGGGAACCCCCATAAGGCTATGAGCTAATTTTTCTGCAGAAATGTTGCAGGCCAGAAGGGGGTAGCATAACATATTTAAAGTGATGGAAGGAAAAAACGTATAACCTAGGATACTCTACCCAGCAAGGTTATTATTCAGAATTGAGGGAGAGATAAAGAGCTTAGCAGACAAGCAAAAACTAAAAGTTGATCAATACTAAACTGACCTCACAGGAAGTGTTAAACAGTCTTCTTTAAGTGAAAAATAAAAGACAATAACAAGAAATAAATTGTAGGAAGGGAAAAGTCACACTGGTAAAGGCAAATATATAGTAAAGGCAGTGGATCAACTACTTAAACAAGATATTATGAAGGTTAGCATGGCACAGGGATATCGGCTCGGTGCTTTGTGACCACCTGGAGGGGTGGGATTGGGAGGGTGGGAGGGAGGGAGACGCAAGAGGGAAGAGATATGGGAACATATGTATATGTATAACTGATTCACTTTGTTATAAAGCAGAAACTAACACACCATTGTAAAGCAATTATACCCCAATAAAGATGTTAAAAAAAAGATATTATGAAGGTTAAAAGACAAAAAATATAAAAGCAACTATAACTACAATAAACAGTTAAGGAATAAGCATGAAGATGAAAAATATGACCCCCAGAACACAAAACATGGGGGATGAGAAGTGAAAATGCAGATCTTTTAAAATGTGTTTAAACTGATAGTCATTTTAGTTCAAAACTGAGATTCATCTTAGTTCAAAACAAATAGATACAGTTATAGGTCAACAAATACGAACTCCATGATAATCACAAGTCAAAAACCTACAATATAGAATGGATAAACAACAAGGTCCTACTATACAGCACAGAACTATATTCAATATCCTATGATAAACCATAATGGAAAAGAATATAAAAATATATATATACTTTTTTTACATTCTTTTCAGTTATATATATATATATATATATATATATATATAACTGAATCACTTTGCTGTACAGAAGAAATTAATACAACATTGTAAGTCAACTATACTTCAATTAAAAAATACTGGTTAAAAAAACCTACAATAGATACGAAAAAACTAGACAGAAAGGAACACAAATATGATACTAAAGAAAGTCATCAAACCACAAGGAAAGAGACTAAAGGAAGAAAAGAGAAAAAACACAAAATCAGAAAACAAGTAACAAAATGGCAATAAGTACGTACCTATCAATAATCATTTTAAACGTCAATGGACAAAATACTCCAATCAACAGACATAGGTTGTCAGATTGAATAAAAAAATCAAGACCCAACCATATGCTGGCTACAAGAGACTCACTTCAGAGATAAAGTCACACACAGGATGGAAAAATTACTCCATGCAAATAGGAATGAAGAGAAATATGGGGTAGCAATACTCATCTCAGACTAGGCAGACTTTTTTAAAAGTCTATAATAAAAGACAAAGGGCATTATATAATGAAAAAGGGATAAAAACAAGAAGTGAATATAACATTTGTAAACATACATGCACCTAATATATGAGCACCTAAATATATAAAGCAAATATTGACAGACATAAAGGGAAAATTGACAGTAATACAATAATAATAAGGGACTTTAATACTCCACATACATCAATGGGCACATCATCCAGACAGAAAGTCAATACGGAAACAGTGGCCTTAAATGACACATTAGACCAGTTTGACATAATAGATATCTAAAGGACATTCCATCCAAAAATAGCAGAATACTCATTCTTTTCAAGAGCACATGGAATGTTCTCCAGGATAGATCACAGGCTAAGCCACAAAAGAAGGCTCAAAAAATTTAAGGAGATAGGAATTATATCAAATATCTTTTCCAACCACAATATTGCAAAACTAAAAATCAATTACAGGAGGAGACTAAACAACATGCTACTAAAAAAGAAATGGGTCAATGAAGAAGGCAACAGGCAATCATAAAATGCCCTGAGACAAGTGAAAATTAAAACACAACTTGCCAAAATCTTTTGGAATCAGCAAAAGCAGTTCTAAGAGTGAAGTTTATAGGATACAGGCCTACCTCAGAAAGAAGAAAAATCTCACATAAAAAACCAAACCTATCATCTAAAAACATTAGAGAAAGAACAAAGCCCAAAGTCTTCAGAAGGAAGGAACTAATAAAGATCAGAGAGTAAATAAATAAGACAGAGACCAAAAAAAAAAAAAAATAGGAACAGGAAAGATAATGAAACCAAAAGCTAGTTTTTTTTTTAAAGATTAAAAAATTGATAAGCCTTTAGCCAGGCTCATTAAGAAAATAAGAGAAAGGAGGCAAATAAAATAAGAAATGAAAGAGGGAAAATTACAACTAATATCACAGAAATACAATCAATCATAAGGGAATACTATGAACAGTTCTATGCGAACTGTTGACAACCTAGAAGAAATTCATAATTTGACAACCTAGAAGAAATGAATAAATTACTGGAAACATACAATCTTCCAGGTCTGAATCAGGAAGAAATAGATAACCTGAACAGACCAATTACTAGTATTGAAATTTAATCAGTAATCCAAATACTCCCAACAAACAGAAGTCCAGGACCATATGGCTTCACTGGGGAGTTCTACCAAACATACAAAAAAATTATACCTATCTTTCCAAAAGTATTCCAAAAAAATTGTAGAGGAAGGCACATTCCCAAATTCTTTCTATGAGGCCACCATTATCCTGATACAAAAACCAGACAAAGACTCTACAAAAAAAGAAAATTACAGGCCAACATCTCTAATGAATATACATGCAAAAATCCTCTACCAAATACTAGCAAACTAAATTCAACAATATATAAAAAGAATCATATTCCATGATCAAGTGGTATTTATTCCAGGGATGCAAGGATGGTTCAATATCCACAAATCAATCAATGTGATACACTACATTAACAAAAGGAAGAACAAAAATCACATAATCATCTCAATAGACGCAGAAAAAGCATTTGACAAAATTCAACATATATTTATGTTAAAACTCTCAACAAAGGTGGCATAGAGGGAACATAGCTCAACATAATAAAGGCCATTTATGACAAACCCACAACTAACATCATACTCAATGGTGAAAAACTGAAAGCTTTTCCTCAAATCAGGAACAAGACAAGGATGCCCACTCTCACTACTTCTATTTAACATAGTATTGGATGTCCTACCCACAGAAATCAAACAAGTAAAAAGAAATAAAAGGCATCCACATTGGAAGAGAAGAAGTAAAACTGTCACTATTTGTAGATGACATCATACTATATGTAGAAAACCTTAAAGTCTCTGCCAAGAAAAAGTAAAGAATTAATTCAGTAAAGTTGCAAGGTACAAGATTAATATACATAAATATGTTGCTTTTCTATACACTAATAATGAATTATTGGAAAGAGAAAGAAAATAATCCCATTTACAATTACAACAAAAAGAATAAAATACCTAGGAATAAACTTAACCAAGGAGGTGAAAGACCTATACTCTGAAAACTCTAAGACATTGATGGAGGAAATTGAAGACAATACAAATAAGCAGAAAGATATCCTGTGTTCATGGATTGGAAGAATTACTATTGTTAAAATGTCCATACTATCCAAAACAATCTACAAATTTAATGAAGTCCCTATAAAAAACCCATGACACTTTTCATATAACTAGAATAACCCTAAAATTTGTATGGAACCAAAAAGACCCCAAATAGCCAAAGCAATCTTGAGAAAAACGAACAAAGCTGGAGGTATCATGCCCTCTGACTTCAGACTATACTACATAGATACAGTAATTAAAATAGTAAGGTACTGGCACAAAAACAGACACATAGATCAATGGAACAGACAAGAGAGCACAGAAATAAACCCATGCACATATCATCAATTACCTACGGCAAAGGAGGCAAGAATATACAATGGGGAAAAGACAGTCTCTTCAATAAGTGGTGCTGGGAAAACTGGACAGCTACCAGTAAAAGAATGAGATTAGAACATTTTCTTACACCATATACAAAAATAAACTCAAATGGATTAAAGATCCTAATGTAGGACTGGAAACCATAAAATACCTAGAAGAAAACATAGGCAATATACTCTTTGATAAAAGGCTTAGCAATATTTTGGGGATATGTCTCCCCAGGTAAGGGAAACAAAATAAACAAATGGGAGCTAATTAAAATTAAAAGCTTTTGCATAGCAAAGGGAATCATTAAATAAATGAAAAAACAACCTACTGAATCAGAGAAGATATCTGTAAATGATATGTCTGATAAGGGGTTAATATCCAAAATATATAAAGAGCATATACAACTCAATATCAGAAAAACAAATAAATCAATTAAAAAATGGGCATTTTCCCTGAATAGGCATTTTTCCAAATACAACATACAGATATCCAACAGGTACATGAAAACATGCTCAAAATCTAATCATCAGGAAAATGCAAATCAAAACCACATTGGGAAATCTCCTCACACCTGTCAGAATGCCTATCATTAAAAAAGATGACAAATAATAAATGCTGGTGAGGTTATAGAGAAAATGGAACTTTAGTACACTATTGGTAGGAATATAAATTGGTACAGCCACTATGGAAAACAGTATGGCAGTTCCTCAAAAAGTTAAAAATAGAACTACCTTTGGTAGTGTATATATGTCCATGCCTCTTTATCGCTTTGTCACCGTTTACCCTTCCCCCTCCCCATAGCCTCAAGTCCATTCTCTAGTAAGTCTGTGTCTTTATTCCTGTTTCACCCCTAGGTTTTTCATGACATTTTTTTTTTAAATTCCATATATATGTGTTAGCATATGGTATTTGTCTCTCTCTTTCTGACTTACTTCACTCTGTATGACAGACTCTAGATCTATCCACCTCATTACAAATAGCTCAATTTCGTCTCTTTTTATGGCTGAGTAATATTCCATTGTATATATGTGCCACATCTTCTTTATCCATTCATCCGATGATGGACACTTAGGTTGTTTCCATCTCTGGGCTATTGTAAATAGAGCTGCAATGAACATTTTGGTACATGACTCTTTTTGAATTATGGTTTTCTCAGGGTATATGCCCAGTAGTGGGATTGCTGGGTCATATGGTAGTTCTATTTGTAGCTTTTTAAGGAACCTCCATACTGTTCTCCACAGTGGCTGTATACACTACCAAAAGTAAGGTAGTTAGCTAGTGGGAAGCAGCCGCATAGCACAGGGAGATCAGCTCAGTGCTTTGTGACCGCCTGGAGGGGTGGGATAGGGAGGGTGGGAGGGAGGGAGACGCAAGCAGGAAGAGATATGGGAATATATGTATATATATAACTGATTCATTTTGTTGTGAAGCTGAAACTAACATACCATTGTAAAGCAATTATACTCCAATAAAGATGTTAAAAAATAAATAAATAAATAAATTAATTAATTTAAAAAAAATAGAACTACCATATGATCCAGCAATTCCACTTCTGGGTATATAGCTGAAGAAAACAAAAATACTAATTTGAAAAGATATATGCACCCCGATGTTCATAGCAACATTATTTACAATAGCTAAGATATGGAAGCAATGTTAAGTGTTCATCAACAAATGAATGGATAAAGAAATGCAGTATATATACGTAATGGAATATTACTCAGCCATAAAAAGAATAAAATTTTGCCATTTGCAACAACATGGATGGACCTGTAAGTTATTATGCTTAGTGAAATAAGTCAGACAAAGAAAAATACTGCATGATATCACAGGTAGAATATAAAAAACAAACAAATGAATATAAAAAAGCAGAAAGAGACTCACTGAAACAGAACTAGTGCTTACCAGTGGGGAGAGTGGTGGTGGGAGGGGCAAGGTAGGGGAAAGGGATTAAGAGGTATAAACTTTTAGGTATAAAATAAGATACAAGGATGTAATGCACAGCACAGGGAATATAGTCAGTCTTTTATAATAACTTTAAATGGAGTATAATCTATAAAAATATCAAATTACTATGTTGTACACCTGAAAGTAATATAATACTGTAAATCAGCTATACATCAATAAAAACTTTAAAGTCTTCCTAGCAGCTCTGAAAGTTCCAGCTTAGGTTGTATACCATGCATTGGTTGTGACACTGGTCCTGATGAACTTGTGATTTTTTTTTCTAGAGGAGTTCAGCCATAGATATTGGGGCATAGAAATTGATGGTTAGATTGATCCAAGAATGAGGCGTGTTCTGGGCAGATTTAATGACAAGATGATTCTAGAGTTAGATAAGGCTAGCAAGAGGAACATACTACAAGGCTTAGGCTGGATAAGAAAGGAAGCAATATCACAAAGGAGTTAACAAGACTTCTCACTAGGCTCAACTTGGAAATAATTATACATACTAGGCTTTAAAGCAAACGTTTCAGGGGTGTTCCCATTATGCCTTTCAGTTGCAAAATACAATTATCTTCCTATCAACAGACTACAAGTACCACCTTCAAATAATAAATGGGCTTTTTGATTAATATGTTCCATGGTACCAATGCCTTAGATTACTTTAAAAAATACAAAATCAAAGAGTTGAGAGGGCTATGTTCATTACTCAATCTGAAGCATTAATTCAATTTTTAATATCATGTATCTTTGTCATTATAGAAGTAACATATCCTAATTGTAGAAAATTTGAAAGCTACACAAAGGAACTAAAAAAATAACCTGTTACAACAGCATGCAAGAAAAATAAAATAACTATCTTAGCATATATATGTATATATACTTTTGTATCATGTTTAAATGCATGGGTTCTGGAGCTAGACTGGCTAGTTTCTCATCCCAGAACAGTCATTTCAATAGCTTTGTGAGTTTTTAGGCAAATTACTGAACTTCTGTGTCTGTTTCATCTTCTTAAAACACAAATAAAAATGCTGCCTACCTTCCGATGAGATAGGTTATGAGAAAGTGATTTTATATACAGCACTTAGAACAATGCCCAGAATATAATAAGTCCCTAGTAGAGGTTAGCTATCATTACTGTGTGTATATAAGAGATTTTTCGTCATAGTCCTTGGTTCAAACTCAGTGTCAGAACCACCCATTTAAAAGGATATCAAATAAGAACCCGAGAGTAGACATCAGGGAAATGGACATTTTTGTATCCTAGAAAGCTGAAGGTAGATATTTTGTCCAGGGACATCTCGGCACTGATCTGGCTCTTTCCCCAGTTCAGGATTTGGCCTTGTTAATGCTGAGTATGGTTCAAGAACCAGTGGAGCCTATTAGTGCTAAACACCCCTTAAATGGAAGTACAAAGCTTGTTAGTACAAGCTTTTTTTTCCAGAATGGTGACTAGACTATGAGTATAAAAAACTAATGTTGCAGGGGAGAAAAATCAGCTATATTTTTGAGTCTGGCAGGACTGTTCCCTGTATAGATAGTGGTACTGGCAGCTGTAAATCTATAGGGAACTAGGGACCAGCTTAAGTCCATGCTAAGATACGCTGCATCTGTTCCCATCTTATGAGGCTTTCTCCTTGTCTAATTAAATTAGGATATTACAAAGTGTGCTCCTTTCCCCACCAATCCATAACTCACCAGAATTAATGTAGGTGGTATCAGAAGTGGGATGTGAAATACTACAATAACTGTAGGTTTGCATTTATAATATAAAAAAATAAGAGTCCAAATAACACAATTATTTGGGTGTGGTTAGCTGATGGAAAGTCGTATTTCAGAGTAAAAGTAGACCTTTATCTGTCATATATTGCAATTACTTATCCCAATTTATCTTTACCTGTTATTGTATGTTTTACACATACACATTTTCAATGTTAAGGAAAATGATTTATTGATTTTTCTTGACTTCTCTTTCTTTTTATTATTAGGAACTCTTTCCAATTTTATTTTATTCAAGTTATTATATGCTTTCCTTTTGTCCACCTTTATTACTTGAATCCTTCTGAAATTTGCATCTAACTTTGACTAGCTTATTGTGTAAATGATAGAAGAATAACTACCATCATGCACCAAGCATTTGAGTGTTGTGTACTGAGTATTTTACCTGCATTATATATGCTTTTATCATTCTCACCGTAAATACAAACAATAATTAAAAACACAAATTTTTTAAAAGAAAAACTCCAAATCCCTCCACCAATGATTAACATTTTGGTGAACAATTTTCTATACATTTTCATGTTTATATGCACATGTAGCTATATAGAAATACATAGAAATATGCAGAAATTGAATTATTCTGCTTTGTAATCTACCTTTTCCATTAAATTGTATATATAGATATACTGCCATATCAATAAATGTAGGTCTACATTATCCTTAATTTGTATGTACTAATTGGCTAAATTGACACATCCCGATTTACCTAGTCAATCCACTAGTATAGCCAGTTAGGTTGCTTCCAAAGCTTTGTTACTATAAACAAAGTAAGCAAAAAAATAATGTTATCAAGCATTCTTGTATATATATCTTTTAGCATTTGCATTTATGTTCTAACAAAAAATTCTTAGTAAAATCGTTAGCTCATAGAAGGTATGTACTTTTCACATTTTTATACAGATTGATAAATAACCCTCTGGAAATGTACCAGTTTAAACAGTACATTAGATAATCCATATCCTCACACTGTGTTTGGTAAATCTCATAAATCTTCTCTAATCTGATAGGTGAAAACTATTAGTTTTTATTTTCAAAGTGAGTTTGTCTGTTGGTATTCTTTCTGTTATGAATATTATGCTCATAACTTTTCACCATTTTCCTGTTAGGACATTTACTTTGTAGTTGATGTGTAGGATCTTTATATATTGCGAATATCTAATCTTTGTTATATGTCAGATATTTTTTCCTAGTTTGTTGTTTTTTCAAACTTGATTACAGTACTTTTTTGGCCAGATAGTGGTTTTGAAGGTAAAATTTATTTATCTTTCCCTTTAAGCCATCAGTCTTCATAAAGTGATTAGAAAATCTTCCTTAATCTCAAAACTGTAAAAATATTATAAATGTTAAATTATAATATATAAACTTTAAAATAATATATTCTCAAGTACATTTATAGTTTAATTTTTTTTACATTTAAATCTTTGACCCAGCTGGGACTTTGATTTAAATGGTGAGTATAGATGTAGCTTTATTAAACTTCCCCTCAAGAGACTAGCCCTGTTGTCCTAACCACATTTACTGAAAAACTTGTCTTTTCTCCCAACCCATGGGTTTGAAATGCCTCTTTATCATATCTTAAAATCCATAGTCTATTTGGAAATAGTTTACTATTTCCAAAGAAACAGACACTGCTCCATTACATTGATTTGTCTGTTCCAACACAAGTACCACAATATTTTTCTAATTTCCAGTACAATTTATATTTTATATGCAGAATGGAAAGTTCCTTATAATTCTTCTTCAGAATTTCATCTGGATATTTTTGGAAGGTGTTTCATGTGATGTACATATCTCATTTTTCCCTCAAATAGAGTCAAAGTGATTCCTGTAATGTTACTATCTGATTTGTGTTCTAAGAGGAAAGGAAAGTGGCAGCACTATGGCACTGGGGACTGTGAATAAGTCTGCATAAACCCATGAAATCAGTTGCCTCTGTAAATACGTTTCTAGGTGGAAATAAATGTGGAGAACCATTATTGCATAACAGCACTGTTCAATAGAACTTTCCACACTAATAGGAATGCTCTATAGTTGAACTTTCCAATACAGTAATCATTAGTCACATGTGGCTTTTGCGAACCTGAAATGTCACTAGTGTGACTGAAGAACTGAACTTTTAGTTTTATTTAATTGGAATCTATTTAAATTTATACAATCACATGTTTATTGGAAAGCACTTCTAGAGCAGAACTATTTTAAAAATCACTTCCCTAGGGAGATGCAAGAGGGAGGAGATATGGGGATATATGTATATGTATAGCTGATTCCCTTTGTTATAAAGCAGAAAGTAACACACCACTGTAAAGCAATTATACTCCAATAAAGATGTTAAAAAAATAATAAACACTAACAAAAAAATCACTTCCCTATTATATTGCTTCATAGCATTATTAGCTGATAACAAATCTGGTAATTTCCTATTTAACCTGTACCTATCATTTTGATAGAGATTTTCAGTAAAATATTAAGGCTAACATTGAGATGTCAATGGCAACTCAATTAACTAAATATGTAGTGTATGCTCCCTGTATTCATGGCACTCTGCAGAATCAGAGGCAGATTAGATAACCTTCAAGAAGTTTAAACTTTAGTAGAGGAGATAAAGTGATAAATAACAATAACGGTTTTAAAACAAGGCAACTATCATAAAAGAGGAATCACCAACGTGTCAAGAGAGTTCTAAGAAGGGAGAAATTATTTTGGCTATGGAGCATGAGAGAGAAATTGGGGAGGGCTGCATGGAAGAGGTGGCACTTAAGCTGCTTCTTGAATATGGTTCATTCTCAACAGGCAGAGAAGTAGAGATGGGGGAGGGCAGGAGGAAGACATTCCAGGTTAAATGAATGGCATAAGCAAAGGTACAAATTATGGATAACAAAAAGTTATGTTGAACAATGGTGAGTGGTCTGGTTCAGCTAGATCATCATGTGAGCAGAAAGGTAGTGAGAAATAAGGTTGACTAGGTAGGCTGATGCTAAATCTCAAAGGGCCTCAGATTTCTGTCCAAAGAATCTGGTCTTGACTTTATACCTAGTAGAGAGAGAATGAAGTCATTTTAGACTAGTGTCATCTAAGCTCTGGACCTCAGAGCAATAATAGATTTTGGTATAAACAAAATAAATTTTCCCAACTTAAATGTATTATCTTGGGGAAATCACTTAAATATTTGGATGCTTGGTTTCTAGTATATGTAATATGGAAAAATCACCCATCTCAAGATTTTGAGCATTAAGCAAGATAAGGAAAGGGGAAAAGCATTTAACAAAGTATAAAACAAGCACAATATAAATGTTAAAACTTCATAACAAAGTATAGTGATCTAGATATTTCTCATAGTGACACACACCCAGTTAAGCCAGGACAAAGCAATCTATTCAGGCATAGTAACAGACTACAACAGAGAAGACTCTAAAACACAGCCTCAAGAATAATTTTTTATAAAAGCATAATTTCAGCAGGCAAACTGATAGGAGGCTCTATCTTATTTGGATCCTATTTGAGTTCCTGGATGTTTAAAGGATGATAGAATCTCTGGGTTAGTAGTAATAGGTCATCCAGTTCAATCTCCCAAATCTGATATTTGAACTCATACCAAATGATTGGCCACACTATGTACATACCTGCAGTGGTGAAGAACTTCCTAGGGTTACAATGCAACATACTGAATGTATCAGGCAACTCTAATTGTTAGAAAGGCTTTCAGATTCAATAACAATCCATACCACTTAATCCACTCACTAGGCATCCAACACTTTTAACTAAAGAACTAAAAGCTCTTCAGGAAAATTAGTTCTAATATGCAGAATATATTGGAGAGCAGACCAAAGACAATAAGGAGACGTTCTTATGGAAGATGAGGTCAAGAATCTGGAGGGGGAAAGAGGGGGGAAAGAGGGAAGAAGGGAATGAGGAGACAAGGGGAGAGGGGGGAGATGAAGGGGAGGAAAAAAAGGAAAAAAAAAGAATCCAGAGGTTTTGACAGGGAGGGGTAGCAGTAGGAAAAGAGAAAAAGAGAAAACGTATTTGAGACAGAACTCAGGGCATTTAATAAGACGCAGGAGGCAGGAATGGAAGAGCATGCAGGAGTCACAGATGACTGACATTGGTGTGTGGGGGGGTCAAATTAGTGTTTGAATACATTTTACATGCCAATAAAACACCCAGATAAAGGAATACAGCAAGCCAGATATAAAGTATTTTGGAACTCAGGAGAAAAGCCAAGGAACAGCTACATGAAGAGGTGAGATTTAAGGAGAAAAAGCAAGAAGGCAGCTAAAGGTGGGCTCCTTGGCACAGAGAATATCTGTTTAGGTTGACTGATCAAAGATTTGGAGCAATAGCTGTGGCTGGGGAAGCCCAAGAGAAACTGGCCCACAATGGACTCACTCCAATGCCTCTGATCTCATTGGGAGCCAGCTCAAAGTGAACCAGCCCAGAGGGTCTGAATTCATTGGTGATTTTGGCCAAATGGACCCATGTAGCACATCTTTGTATCAGGCCTTATATTGGTCAGGCATGTTTTACTCTGAAATCCCTTGACACTGACAGCTTAGAGCCTAAACTTAATAAGAGGCTTGTTTTCAAGTCCTAGTTCAAGATAATTAAAGCACACATTGCACATTCAGAATTTATCTATCTTTCTCCACCAAGTTGGCTCTGATCACAGCGTCCTGGTGTAGGCTCAAGAAAAAAAAACCTCAGGGATTAAGGGTTGTAGGCTGCTGCCTTTGGCTAGAAACCAGCCCTGAAAAGCCCTGTTAGCCCACACCTTGAGGTCGGGTGGTGATTTGTCTTACTTTTATTACTAAACAGCTGAAACTTGGGATTTTTTTTTATTCCTTCCACCTGGTCACAGTGCGTTTTCACCAAGGAGCTTACAGTACCTTTTCAAATGTAGAAGGCAACGTGTGCATTCTTCTAACAGTTCTGGCTGCCATCAGTACTGCCACAGTTACAGAAATATCCAAGTACAAGGGAGAAAATGTATTTTTCCTCCTTTAAATTTCATCATATTACAGCAACCTGCCACAGAATCTACTTAGACCACCAAACTGCACACAGGGATGACTTCCTTTAAGGAACAGATGTAAACACACAATTCTGTTTTACCAAAGTGTATAATCATTTTAACCATATTTTAACTCATTTCACTTTTCCAGCCTATCCTCTTCTCAAACAGCAAATGTTTTGCCCTGAGCCACTTCAATGAAATATGCAAGCCAACATAATTGATAAAGTGAAGTTTGTTTTAAACAAAACTGGAATTGTCACTTCATAATTCATCTCTCTTATAAGGTTGAACTCTTTAGTGTATGTCTTCTTAAAGCTAAATAAAATTTCAATGGCTTAGTACCTGTGGAGACATGTGTCAGGTGGGTAATTTGGGCTATTCCCCAGGTAGCCACACCATCCATTCACCCTGGCAAGCAGTATATGCTTGTATGGACTCTATCACCAATTACTGGCAAACAAGGAAGTTCTACTGTATTAAAGAACTGTGTCTCAGGAAATGAATAGGTAGATCAAGACTCAGACTCTATTTGGCCCATAAACACTACAGTCCAGAAGCACCTCTATATTCCCCATGCCTGACCAGTGCCTTTAGCCTCTGCATCCAGAAGTCCTAGCAGTAGGAGTCTCGTAAAAACTGAAAATGGCCCGATTGCTCAACCTGCGTTAAGACCACCCAGAAATCATTGAGGGCAGCAGAGGCCATACTGCAAAACTGGCTTAAATCCCCAGCCCTTCTACTCTGAAGGCCTGGCCTTGACCTATCAGACAGAAACATAAATGGCCATGGCTCTCAGTCACCGGGACAGCTTTGGTCACCACTTGCTCCTCCTTCTGACCAGCCAGGGCTAGAGAGGGTGAACCAGAAGCCTTCGGTGCCACAGCCTTTTACCTGCATTTAAATGCTTTCTATTTAAATTATCTGCTTCAACCACAGGTAATTGCAGGCTGTCTAGCCCAAGGCAGTCCCCAAATTGTAGAGCTCACATGGTGAGCAGGCGGTACACAGCCAGAGCCACCTCATTGGGTCCAGCCACAGCACAGCCCAGTCAGAGAGTAGAGGCCCCAAAACGGGCTGCTCTGCGGAGGAGAAGGAGTATAAAGGATGGAGTGGGCGCAGGTACTTAAGTTTCAGCACTTCTGCTGAAACTTCGGCTCAGGTATAACTGGAAATTTCACTCACCCTAGGCCCCAGGGTAGTTGCCTAATTCCTGTTTGGGGAAGCAAGGAGCACTGAGAAAAATGCCTTCTGAGCTGCAAGACCAGGTAGAAGCTGAAGTGCCTGCTACTCTGTTGGCCAAGAGCCCAGTAGCAAAGCATTCAATGGGCACCACTGCCCCTGAGTCCTCAGGGAGAGACCGTGTGGGGGTGGGGGGTTGGGATGTAAGTGGGAAAGTGGCCCCCAGTCCTCCACACCTCTCCTGGACACTTAACTCCTTCCTTCCCAGGGGCCCTGTAACCAGGGTAGCCTTCCTGAGCAGTATGTGCCTGCTGAACTTGCAAGTTTCAGGGACAAGTCCTTTCCTCCTTCTCTCTCTCCTTCCCTAGAGGTCTGACCCCGGGGCTGTGCAGCATGTTTAATAATCTACAACTTGGCTCCCCTGGCTGGGAAAAGAAAGCGTTCTTCTTGGAAGTCAACAGAAGATGAGATTGAATGTACTGGTGGGGGGTAAATTATTCCTGAATAGATCCCCACCCCACTAAAAAAAAAAAAAAAAAAAAACCCACACCCAAGGTGGACTCCAGAGTAGCTTTCAGCCAAGAGGTATTTTTCCAGCCCAGCCACCACTTTTGTGGGTGGCTTGGAGGAAACATTAAATACCTGTTTACTAACATCTCCTTCAAAGTCCCTGGATCATAGAGATGGGGGGGGGGCTGGTGCAGGAACTAGGAGAAAACCCTGGAACAGAGAATTATTATAACCTATACTTCATTTGCAAGGTCTCTTTGCTAATGCATTTTTCTTAAACATCTGATAGTAACAAATGAAGCTAGTTGCTCCAACTGCGGACCCAGAGTGGCAAGGCTGGTTACACGCATTGGCTGTCCCTCCTCTCCCTCTCTGGGGTCTGAAGTGTGGGTCCTCTCCCTTGAGCAATGGTTCAGAGAGGGTCACTCAACCTGAGAAACCGGCTCAAGGGGGAGCAGGGATTCCTGTGGGAAAGGAGACGTGGCACCCCAGGGTCTGAACTGGGGTCCCTTCAGGTTCTCAAGGCAGGCGGGCAGAGATGGCCTCAGATCGCCAGAGCTCTCCCTTGTCTCATGCTCGCTGGGAATCCCCAGGAGCGGGAGAGCATTGCCAGGGAACCCCTCGCTGCTCCGCCCAGGAGCCACCTTCAGCCCCATCCCCTAGCCGATTGCTCTCCTGGCTGCGGGCAGAAATGTGGGTAGAGTTAGAAAGAAGCACCCAGCAAGAGAGTGCTTTCCAGGCTACAGAGCCCGCGCTCCAGCCGCAGAGACCACAAAGATCCAGCAGCGGAAATGCAACGCACAGGCTGGCCAGCACCTGGCAGGCGGACGCGAGCTCCTCCTTGGCGAGGAGCCCCTGGCCTTGGGAGCTCTGGTCCCTAAACTTTCTGGGAGGGCTAAAGGAGGGAAAGGAAACTGGCTAGCGTTTCCTGACGCGGGGACAAGAGATGCAAGAGAGGCAGAGTCCCCGTTGGCCTCAGCCTAGTTGCTCCCTGCCGTCACTTGAGAGCCCAGGACGTTATCCCCTGGCCCTCGCCAACCAACTGTCCAATTTTGAGAATGGGCATTACCTGAGTCTTGCAAAACTTCTGGGGACGTCCAGCAGGGCTCAAGCGTGCAGTTCCACGTCTGGGTAGATCACGGTCCAGGGCGAGATGAAGAGCTGGGCTCCAGAGAGAGCGGGCTCGAGCTTCCCGGGTGACAAGGGAGGCTGCCCAAAGGCGAGGGGGCTGGAAGAGGTGTGGGGAAGACGGTGTCTTCCAGAGCAGCGAACAGGGCAGCCCCGCACGTTTTCTCCACTCCCTGTCGTAGCCAAAGAGGATGATAGAAAACTTATCCCCGCCCAGGGAAGATTTCTAGAGTTCAGCCGAGCTTCTGTGGACTTTAGGGGGAGCTGGCCAGGGAGAGGTTAAAGAGGGTTCCTAAATCGCTAGAATGGCAGGTGCCTCCTCTTGGCTTCGTGGCCAGAGTCTCCTAAGTCTCCTGCCTCCCAGCCTCTTCCTTCTTCGAGACTTTGCTTCAGAACAGCCTTGCTCCAGCCCCACCTCGTCTTGGCCAAATGGTGCACCTTGGGAGGCAAGCGCCTCAGCCTGTGGCCCTCACGCCCCTCAGGAGGCACGCTTGCCCCAGAGGGCAGCAGCCCTATCGTCCTGACGGCAGCACAGGCGGCAGGTGCGAACTCTGCCTGACTGCCGCTCTCCTGCCTGTTCGCTGCTCCAACCTTGCCTGGGAACGTTCTCCAGCCAGTGCGCAAAAGCCTATGTATCTCCCCTAACTCTGAAGAAGGAGCGGTGCCCTGGAAGCGTGCTCCAGGCTCTCCTCACATCCTGCCACCGCTGCTGCCGCTCCAAAATATGCCTAGAGTAGGGGTAGGAGGGTAGTGAAATCACCTACAGCTGCGTCTCGGTCGCTAACAGTTTGATGCCTCCGGGCTGACTGATTACACGGGGGAGGAGGTGGGGATTAGAGAAAACCGCTCCGGCACGTCACGGAAAAGGGTTACTGCTGCTCCTCCTCCTCTTCCACACCCCTTAGGATTTGGGAGCGCGGGGAGGGAGAGTGGGAAAGGCTTCCAACCTCGAGTTCCCCATCCCCTGGTTTAAAAAAAAAACAAAAAACACTTCTCTCTTACCTTTCCCGGGAGAAGGAAAGCGCGTCCCGGCAGCGCCGTCTAGCGTCCGTACCGGAGTAGGCCCGCCTACAGGGTTGGGGCGAGCGCTGAACTGGGTGAGGGGAGGCGGGGAAAGCCGCTAAGCAAAGTTTTTCAGCTATCCTGGTCTCCAGTTGCACCCACTGAGCAGGTATCTAGTTCGGCCAGGAGTTCACCTGCTTGGCTCCCCCAGGCCAGAACTTAATGTTATTAAAGACGCAGGCCGCCTAATTGTATTCATAATGTGAGCTTCCTAGCACCAGAGAGAACTCCTCTTTTCCACCCCTCCCACGTTAGAGATTCTTAAGTCTCAGGGTTTTCCAGCCTCGCCAATCATACGGTGGGCAGGGAGGGCTGGGACCCCAGGATGGGCTTGGAGATAGAACCCGGGCAGCGAATCCAGGCAATGATTGTTTATGCCGCGCGCCTGAGGCTCGCGAGCGGTGCTCCTGACCACTTGAGCCTCCAAGGTCACGCAACCCAGGAGCTCCTCTCTTACAGAGTGATGGGAGAGAGGGACTACGACTCAGTATCTGACAGGGTTTGAATTGCAGCAGATGAAGAGACCGTTTCCACGCCAGGTATCTCCCAGAGCGTTCTGATCGGCTCACGGGCGCCTTGCTGATTAACACACACTTAACAGGATTGCTCATTTAACGGGTCAGCTGAGCGCTATGCTCCTATTAATTTGTCTTTCTCTAAGCTGTCGCCAGCTGTTCTCCTGAGTCTACTCCATCGCGCTGCATTAGCTACAGAGAGAGCGGCGAGAGAGCGAGCGAGCCAAAGACGGAGAAGGAGACCGGGACCGAGAGAGAGCAGCTGAGCGCTCCATGCGCGCTGCTCGCAGCGCAGACCCGCGCTTTCCTTCTTTTCCTTGGCCATTTGGTCTCGATCCACCATCCCCTGGGCTGTTAAGGCCGAGCCTGTGCACAGTTAAAGTTACTGTCCCTCTCTCACCTCTCATGCCAAGTTTATGCATTCTTTTCTGCCGTTGACCATCTCATCAAATCTGGCGAAACCCCACCCTGAAAAATTCTTTCTGCAGTTGAGGTTAAGTCAGGGAATCAAGGGAAGTCAGGTGTGGAAGGTAAGGTCCTTTTGGCAGGAACCAAGTTATCCTCTCAGGATTTTATTGTTTATACGCACGGAGTGGTGGGGGAAGGGCTGTATTTTGAAACGGAAAATGTTTTACAGTTTCTGCTTCTGTTTTCTAACAGCTCCTCTTTTCAGATAAAAACTCATTCTTCCGATGGGGACTAGACAGCCATTTCTCCCTTGCTCTTTGCTGTGGAGCTCCTGCAAACGTCCCTCTGCTTGTGTGCTTGCCCTGAGCCAGCTGATCACCACTTCCAGCCATCCATCCGCGCCTACATTAATGTTACTCGGATTCAAGGCCAAGTGCTTCCAACAAGCCAGGGACTGCAGCAACTCAGGGTGGAAGAACACGTCCTCCTCACATCTCACCTGCCTGGTGCCTCCAGTCTTGCCTTTAGCATAGCACCAAGCCCTCATGTCCTGGGCCTGAGCTGAGCAGCTAGGCTGTCATAGGTGAGGCCATTTGGCCAAACCAGGAAATCTCACTTACATTAGGATGTTAAGGAGCCAGCAGTCAGGGTGAAGGGAGCTCGGTGGGGATAGCAGCCAATAATATCCCTAAGCAATTTGTCAAGTAGTCAACAGTTAAAAAAATAAATAAAACAACCCCCCCAAAAAAAACCCTCTTCCTGTCCTGTTGATTCCTTTTATCATCTTTCTACGCCCAAGTCCACCCAACTTCACTCTAACACTCAGTGCCTTTATGTATCCAAGTTCTGTACCTGCTGCCCCATCAAAACTTACTCTCGGGTTGGGGTGGGGGAGGGAAGAAAAAAAAAACTTACTCTCCTGTGTACCAACCATTCTTTCAGTACTCTTCCTGCTGATGACAATGTGTTGGTGTCCCAGTGTGATAAATGCCTAACTAGTCTAGCTAACCTTACTCGCCTGGGTAATATCACCGTTCACCAGAGGCTTTAAGAAGGCTTTCCAGAGTTGGGGAAACTAAGGCACTATGGCAGATCAGTGGATTTTCTTTGGATGGAGAAAGGGTTCTTGGTACCCATCAAAGAGGGCTGCTCTTTGACCTATCCTACTGGTCTGGCTTATGGTTAAATGAAGCAATTGCAAAAGAGTTGAGGAATATAGGAATAAAGAGACCAAATAGGAACAAAATGCCAAGAAAATGGAGAAGGAACCACTGACTTCTCAAAAACAATTTAGTGAAACTTTGTGGTCTAGGGCCTTGCTCCTCAAAGTGATATGCAAGGACCAGCAGCATTGCAGCATCACCTGGGAGCTTGCTAGAAATGCAGAATCTTAGCCCACAGCCCCAGAACTACTGAATCAGAAACTTCACTTTAACAAGATCCTCAGGTGATTTCAAACACATGTTAACAATTGAGAAGCATTTTAAATAAAATCTTTCAACTCTGCCTAGCCCAGGAGACGAAAAGGGGCAATTAGTGTGATCACCCAAGGATCTAATAATAGGGTCTGGCACCACCATTGTCAGATGATAAGCACCGAAGAACAAGGCCAGAACCATCTGTTTAGGCCAATTAGGCCCAATCTATTTCATGACTAGGGACATATATCAAGTTATAGTTAGCACCCCTACCTACAGATGGCCTTTTTGCAAAACTGTCCTTAGTTACATGAATAAATAGGTGAGAGTGTGGCAAGCTTAACATAATTCAATCACTACTGCTGAATAAACAAATTGATTCCCATGTTCCACTAGGGAAGGGTAAGTATCATCATCTTCCTAATAATATTAAAAACAGGACTTTACAGAGTTCGGCAAATTATGGGCACTCAATATATGCTTGCCGATTAATGGTGAGAAGAGCTGATAATCATTTAGTGAAGCCAAAAGTCTTTACAAAATTAACAACTGGGATAAGTAGCTTTGCAAAAAAATAAGCAAAAAATATGCTGAACTTAAACTTATCTCTTCCCAAGGCAAATTTCAAAGTTACCTATTAGGATAATAAGGTGAGACTAGAGAACAAATAGTTACTGAATGTCTGCTCATTTACCAGGTGCCCTACATACTTGATCTTATTTCATCCATGTTTCTAGACCTGGCTGATGGCCAAAATTACTCATTTAGCACCTTGTTAAAGATTCCTGGAACCATGCTGAAGTTCTATTAAATCAGAATCTCAAGGAGTGAACCTCCTCCGGTGGGGAGCACCTTTCTAAGCAAAACTTAAAACCCATGAACCATAAGGAAAGAGATTGATAAATTTTAGTACATACTAATTAAACAGTTCTCCAACGGGGGAAAAAAACCACAGTAAGCAAAGTCAAAAGACAAACCATAAACTGGGAGAAAAATTGCAACAACTCAAAGGGAGAATTTTACTAATATATAAAGGGCTCTTACAAATCAGTTAGAAAAATAATCCAACAGAAAAATAGGCAAAGGACATGAATAGATATAGAGTTAAAAATGTGAATGGACATGTATACATGGGGAAATAACTGCGAACTAAACCATAATGGCAAAGAATAAAAATGTTTCATAGTACCTAGTGTTGGCAAGCATGTGAAGAAACGGATCCTCTCATTCACAGTTAGCTGGAGTGTAAATTAGTGCGACCACTTTGGAGAACAATATGGCAATGTCTATAGAAACTATTGATATGAACTCATTCACCCTACACATACTCATATATAAAAAGATATTTCTGTGTGAATATTTAAGAAATTAGCAACAGTGGTTCTTTTTTGGAAGAAGGGGTTACTGGCAATGTGAAGTGAGATTATGTTTTATTGTTTTACTAGATATTATAAGGTACATTGGAATTTGTCACACCCTCACTGTTAAAGAATTATCCATTTACACCCTTTACCTTGTGACTTTTAGTACCTCCCACTAGAGTAAGAGGAGTGTATTTCCCCTATTCCACTGCAGTTGGCCACATGACTTACTATGACCAAAGGAATATTAGCAGACTTGATGCTAATGGCTTGGCTCCTCGTGCTTCTTCTACCCACCAGTAGCCCTGGGTAGCTCCTGGTCCAAAGAGAATAATATACATGGACTAAACCTGGAACCAGCCCACAGAGCGGGGCCAAGCCCAGGCAAGCCCGAATGAGATCAGTGAACCTAAGCTGACTTACAAACCAAGCTGACTTACAAACTTGTGAATAGGAAACAGATGTTTGTCGTGGTATGACATTGATACTTTGTGGGGGTCCTTATCATAATGCATTATTGCAACAATAACTGACTAATGCAATTCCCTTTACACTTAGAAATATTCACCATATGCATCTATTATTTTCCACCTAAGTATTTTTTATTTTTTTTATTTTTTTCTAAGTATTTTTAAAATCATAAATAATTATCTATCATTAGGATAAACTATGGAACATCTGTACATACTTTCTACTTCAGATTTATATTAAAGTTAATTCCAGTGATAAAAATAAATGTTATTCCTATATAGCTGTGCTCCCACTTTCCCATTTTTGTACCATTAATATTATACATATTACATCTATTCATGTCACAAACCCAAGAATGCATTGTTATAATTATTACAGTATATGATTTTATGTCTTTTTAAGAAGCTGAGAGAAGAAAGGAAATCAAATATATATTTATATTGTTTGCATTGTTAGCCTTATTTACCACTTCTGATTCTCTTCATTTTTTCCAATGGCTATAAGTTACCTTCTGCTGCTATTGCCTTACTCTAACATAACATTGCTTCCACCAACCTCATTTGTGCTGTTATTGTCAAATATTACATTTCTGCATGTTACAATCTTAGCAGCACAAATATACAACTGCTTTTTAAATCAGTGAAAAGAATAAAGGAAAAGAAATATTTATATTGTCTTTTATCATTACCTTTGCTGGTGCTTTTTTTCTCTTCATGTGGATTGAAATTACTTTGTGGGGTCACTTGCTTTCATACTGAAGAACCTCAATTAGCATTTCTTATAAAATGGATCTTTTGCAACAAATTCTATCATTATTTCATCTGAGAATGTTTTTATTTTGCCTTAATTTTTGAAAGCTCCTTTTGCTGGTTATGGATTCTTAATTCATAGATTTTTTTTCTTTTTGCAGCCTTTTGGGTATGTCATTCCAATGCTTTCTGGCCTCCATTGTTTCTGAGAGAAACCATCTTTTTCTCTTTATTGGGGTTTTGTTGTACGTGATAAGTCATTTTTCTCTTTCTGCTCTTAAGAGTTTTCTCTTTGTCTCTCAACATTTTTACTATGATGTGTCTGCATGTGGATCTCTTGGTGTTTATCCTTTTTATAGTTCATTGGCCTTCTTGGATATGTAGATTAATATTCATCAAATGAGGGAAGTTTTCAGCCATTATTTCCACAAATGTTTTTTCTACTCCTTTCTTTCCTCTCCTTCAAGTACTTCCATTATGCATACTTTAGTGTGCTTTAATGGCATCCCACATTTCACCAAGGCCCTATTCTTTTTTTCATTATATTTTTCTCTCTGTTCTTCGGATTGCATAATATCTAACGATCTATCTTCAAGTTCACTGACTTTTTTTCTTCTGCCAGTTCAAATCTACTGTTGGGCTCCTCTAACAAACTTTCACTTTTGTTATTGTACTTTTCAGTCCCAGAATTTCCATTTGGTTCTTTTTTTAAAAAAAAATTCTATCTCTTAATTGTTATTATCTATTTGATTACATTTTCATCATAAATTATTTTACTTCTTTAAGCATAGTTTACTTTAGTTATTTAAACATATTTATAGTGACATCTTTGAAGTCTTTGTCTGTTAAACCTGACATTTTGGCCCTCTTACAGGCAGTTTCTATTGCCTGGTCGTTGTTTTTTTCTCTTTACTGTAAATGAGTCATGCTTTTCTGGTTTGTTTTTGCATATCTTGTTATTTGGAGTTGAAAATTGGAGATTTAAGGTAATGTAGCAACTCTGGACACTGATTTCCCACCCCCCCACTCTCTGAGGCTTGTTTTTGTTTTTGCTTGTTGTTTATTTGTTTAATAACTTGGATAGGCTATTTTAGTGAAGTCTATTTTTCCCACATGTGAAGCCTTTGGTGTCATTCCTCAGTGGCCAAAGCCTAGGCCATGCACACAATCATCCTGGAATGACTGTAGTTTTAGCAGGGCTCTCTTAATTGTCTCTTTCCCTGACCTCTCTGTTAGGCTGTGTGCCTCATTAGGTATCACACCCAGATGTTATGCTCCAGGAACTGGGTTGAATTTTCTATTGTTTTCAACAATATTCCATGCATAAACTGTTCCATGGTCTGCACCAGTTAAATTTGGCCAAGACTAGTTTTGGGAGCCAGTCTTCAAGGTTTGCTCTGACTCCAGGATGGCTTTTCACTGCTGTCTCTTACCATGGTTCTCTAGTGAACTAGCTATCCTATGGTTTATCTTGTTGTTCTAAATTAAAAAGAGCTACTAGCCTCCTCTGATTTGTTTACCACCAAAATCTCCACTGTTTTTGAGTTCCCTTAGGCTCGAACTTCCCTCATATTCTATTTCAAATAAGTCATTTCATTTCAGGAAAGCTTCAGAACATTCTGTTCTTGTGGAATAAATATTGCTTTATTTACTGTATGCCTTAGGACAATTTCCAGTTTTTCTTTTAAAGTTTTCATCAGTTATGCTTGTTTCAACAGGGAGTGGATCTGTGGAGCTCCTCATACTGCCATCCCAGAAGTGGAACTCTTAAGTGAGTTTTTAAAGTTAAAATATTTGTGAAAGGAGTATGGATAGCAACACAAACTCTGCCCTTAAGAGGTAAATATATATTAGAAGGAAGAAGAAAACTCACAGGTCACAATGGCACAGGTGAGAATACAGTGAGTTCACTTCGAGCAGGAGAAATTTTAGGGAGTCAGAGGAGGGAAAATAATGTTGGGAGGAATCAAGGAAGGCTTCATGAATGAGGTAGCATCTGAGGATGGTTTAAAATATAGGTGGATATGAAGAGGGGAATTTCAGGCAGAAGACAGAGCATCCATTTATTCATTGTTCAGTGAATATTTGTTGAGAGTGCACTGTACGTCAGACACCATTTCTAGGTGCTGGGTATACAGCAGTGAACAACACAGACAAAAATCTCTGCCTGAATGAAACTTAAATTCTGGTGGTAAAGGTGTGGGGGGAGTGGGACAGAAAAGAAATTAGTTTATAAGTAAGTGGTATAATATAGCAGAGAATGGTGCTATGAGAAAAGTAAAGCAGGGTAGGTTATATGGAGAGGGCCAGGAAAACTTTAATTTTAAATAGAGTGGTCAAGGAAGCCTCACAGGAAAATCAAGGTTTGAGGAATGTCTTAAAGGAGATAAGGGAACAAGCCCCATTCTATAACTGAGAAAGAATGTTCCAGGCAGAAGGAATAGGAAGTGCAAAGGCCTTGGGGCAGGAGCATGCTCAGCAAAGGAAAACAGCAAATAGACCAGTGTGGCCAGGACTAAGTGAGTAAGGATTCAAAGTGGTAGAATTCAAGTTCAGTGAAATAGCAAGAGGGCCAGAGAGGCTAAGCATGAGCAAGTGTGTATGGCAGAACTCTGTGGTGCATTTTATGAGAAAAGGGGCCCATGTGGTTTGTGGCCTAGAGTCCCTAGAAAGGATGAGTGAGAGAGACAGAGATCTGGAACAATAGACTGGAGCCAATATGTGGAGGGCCTCAAATGTCAGGCTGAGGATCTTGTATTTAATTCAGTGGGAGAGACAGAGCTTCATAGGTATAAACTTCAGAACACAGACTCATAAGGAGGCAGTATATGTCTTCTCTTCTCTCCTCATTTTCCTCCTTGTTTTATCACCATCTCCCTACTGAGGCCAGAAGTGGGCAAAAGCAGCAAGCTCAAGCACCAGAAGGCAGGTACAGGCCAGGGATAACCACTGAGCTGGCTCTCCCCTCTCACATCTCAAGCCTTGACTGACTTCTTGGTGGGGAGGAGATCCCTGTCTAATACTCAACAGCTTTCTTTGACAAAACTAGTTCTCATGTTTTACTACACTGTCAGGAAATTTCTCCTTACATGTCACCTCAATCCCTTTACCTTTGGTTCATTCCTTAGAGAAACAAGCAACTCTTCCATCAGCTTGGGTTTCTGAAGAGAATAGGAAAAAAAATAAGACTTTGACTGAAAAACCTCTGTTGCCCTCAAAAAAAGGAAGTCAATATTTATTTATTTTTATAATCACCAAGAAACCCCTTGTCAAAGGAAAGTCAGATATCACTAAGCATCAGCACATTTGCCAGAAAGGGTAAAGTCAGTTATATATAGCCTTCTAAATCAATTGGTTGGAGCTTGGGCTTTTGTCACTAAAAGAAGAAAATCCTCTGCATTATAATAAAAGAAAATCCCAATCAGAACAACAAAAAACAGTAATCCCGTGCTTAAAGAAGCACCTCTGACACTTAGGGAAATGGTTTTGCTACATCAGGAGCCAAGACTGTCTCTATAATGATGCTTTAAATTGGACTTGTACTTCAAATAGCAATGCTGTAGGTTAAGGTTTCTGGCTTTGACATGAGTACTTTTAAAGCATTGAGAAGTTGGGGCCAATCTTAAAGAAAGAGAGTGCCATAAGGTAATTAATTATTGTAGTGTGTTTCTAGATAAACACTCTTGTACAGCATTCTAGTAATTGAAACTCTCAGCTGTCATTTCAGTTCATTTATGGCACAAGGAAAACTGCTCCTTTTAAGATGCCCTGGCAACATCGTGCGATTCTGTAATATGTTCTAGATCATCAGAGAAAATTTTAAGTATCCTCTACATCAATTTACCATCAAGTATATGATACTGTTGTCTCAGTATTTGAAAACTGGTATATGAATGATAAGTTTTATTAACCAGACTGCTGGATTAACCAGAACATCATTTTCCTTAGCCATACCCAATAGCTGATACTTTAACACAATAAAAATCATGTTTGGGCTTCCCTGGTGGCGCGGTGGTTGAGAGTCCGCCTGCCGATGCAGGGGACACGGGTTCGTGCCCCGGTCCGGGAGGATCCCACATGCCGCGGAGCGGCTGGGCCCGTGAGCCATGGCCGCTGAGCCTGCGCGTCTGGAGCCTGTGCTCCACAATGGGAGAGGCCACAACAGTGAGAGGCCCGTGTACCGCAAAAAAAAAAAAAAAAAAAAAAAAAAAAAAATCATGTTTTACCAGAAATTGTTACAGAATAAGAATAAACACCAGGAGTAGCTTTATCATTGCATGCCATGGCCTTGTGATCTGCTCTAAACTTTAAGACAAAGATCTTTCTTAACAAAATTTCAAAGCCCTGTCTTAGACAATTCAGGCTGCTATAACAAAAATACCATAGACCTGGTGATTTAAACAACAAACATGTATCTCTCACAATTCTGGAGGCTGGACATCTAAGATCAGGGTGCCAACATGGTCGGGTTCTTAGTGATGGCCTTTTTCCTGGTCTCTTTGTGTCCTCACATGATGGAGAGAGAGGGAGAGAGAGGAAGACAGGAAGGGGGATAGAGAGACAGACAGAGTGAGGGAGGTAGTAAAGAAAGAGGGAGGCAGGGAGAGAGAGAGAAAAAAAAAGGAGCTCTCTGGTGTCTCTTCTTATAAAGGCACTAATCCCATTAATAAGGGCTCCACCCTTATGACCTAATTACCTCCTAATGTTCTTACCTCCTAATACTGGGGGTTCAGATTTCAACATACAAATTTTGAGGGGGACACGAGCATTCGGTCCATAACAAACCCCTATTCTCTAAAAGAGTGCCAACTTTCAGCAGGCAGTTTAACTTAAAAACACCAAGAGCCATTGAAAGCCTCCAATAAGAACTGCCCCCAACACCAAGCCCCATACTACCCCCAATATAAATCTTCACTTCTTAGAATATAAGACAACATCTTAGGGATCTGGGTAGCTGTTATTTACTTCCCGTGAAGGTACCAAAGAAAATTCACACTTGTCAAAAACATCACTAATTAATTCTCAAAAGGTAAGATTTCACTTTGTTGGACTTCCACTGCATGCTGGTTATTTTAGATCATACACGTTGAAGCAAAGCAGCAAAGCTCCGTGCAGAACATACCCAGGTGGGAATCAGAAAATCTGAAAAATTTTTCTGTTGCTGTTGTGGTTGTCTTTAAAATCATCTGTTTCTTTTTTGGTATCTCTGTTTTTCTCTCTCTAAATTGCCTTGGGAGGAGGGGTGGGGAGTGATATTGTCACCTGATAGGGATAAGATACAGAATAATAAAAAGTTCCTGCAAATCATTTAGAATGCCTTGGAGATAAATACCAACTAGCTACTATTATAGTATCATTAATAAGCTAAAAATAATAATCAGACACACTTAGTGGAAATGCTGTGCTAACATAAAATACACTGTTTCATAGCAGAAAGGATGGATTTGGATCTTGATATTCTTCTTTCTCTTTTTCCTAGTATTGCCATTCCATCATGAATCATACCGGACATCCATTCTCAGGTCCTCTGAGTCAGTCTCCTTATGTGATGACCAGGAGTCAAAATTTGTTTCTCTTTTCCTTGTCGTGGTCACAAGCTCTAGACACAACAGTAATCCTACCAATTCACTTCAGATCAACAAAACCATTATCAATGTTGAATCTTTCTAAATCTTTCAATGAGAAAATGTCAATAAACAGAAATTTCTCTTTCATATGCCAAAAATTCACACAAGAATGCTAAGACCTCTTCAGCAATTTAGAACCTCTGACACTTTAGATCATCTTTCACTTCTTTTGTCAGGATTGTGGCATAAAAGTGTTATGCTTTAAATTATTTATCATGTCACTTCTTAGAGTTATCTCTTTTTTTAGCTGAATTAAGAGATTAGGCACATTGCAATAAAATAACCCCTGGGCTTTGAAATATATAGTAAGGTGAAATTATTTTTAATGATACCTTTGATTTATATTTTAATTTTAAATGCACAAAGTGGCATCATTAAACATACTTTAACTTTTTTATAATAAATCAGTGGTACCTTAATTACTATGTTATAAAGTAAGGACACATAAATTATTCATACATATCTACTGCAAATCGAATATTTAAAACTAGCTTTATTTTCCATATTCTGGTCTCATCTTAGCCACTAGTGGAAAATAGTCCATTTCACAGCCGCTGCTAATATGACACAGTTGGCAGTCTTTACTTGGAATAGGCTTAAAAGTGAATGAAAAGAGAAATGTCAATGTTGTAGAATATAGATAAGATGAGAACATCCTTCCAGCGAAATTGAGCATTTACACAATGACAGAATAAGGAACGAGTCCTCACAAATGTTACTGTTGGTTAAAGGAGAATTTAGACATCCAAATATTTTAGATTTTGTCCTTTGAGGTTTATTGATTTTATGGGGTTTTCTTATTTAACTCATTATTTGAGAACATCGCACTAAGGACCTCCCTCTCCCTCCCAATTTGCTCCAAGTCGCCTGTGCACTTTGCTCCTATTCCCTAAGGGCTTGGGTGAGCACAGAACTTTCACTTTATGCCTCGTTAGGTGTGAAGAACAGGCAAGAGTGAGGACCAGGAATCAGTGGTGTGATGGAAGCTATGGATCCAGCCCCTTACAAGGTCATGGTTTTGTCTCCTTGGTGCTCTCCCAGGCTGGCAGAGAAATTGAGATGAGGCAAAGGCCCTATTTAACCCCTCTCTGCAGTACCAGTTGCCCTGCCACAGAAACTCTCCCACTCGCATCACTACCCAGGTGGGGGTACCTTTAGCAAAAACTGTCAATTTGATTCTTCTCCTCCTTCCTTTTGGTATCTAGAAGCCCAGGCTGCACCTCTAGCTGCGCAAGGGTTCCCATTAGTCACCTCACCCGAGCCTTCTCTTTCCCAGCAGCACTCTACACTTGAAAACTTTCTCCTTCTCCTCTTGCCCTTCAAACTTCCCTTGGATCCAGCCCCTTGGATCTTTGCTCTCTATTTGCAAACTGAGAAAGTGCTCAGGCTATAACGGGTTGTTGTAGTAATATGTATAGTACTGAATGCTAACAGAAGCCCTTTCTTTATCCCCAAGAAGAGCTTGGGAATGTCCAGCTCTGTAGCAAGAAAGGAAGTCATTGTGTGGGGAATCGGACCCCTTCAATGTTATCCACCACAGTGCTAGATTACCCAAAGGCACAGAATATACTACTTAAGGCACCAACAAATCAGCTGTTCTCACCCACTCCCATACCAAGAAGAACAAATTCTGAAATATGTTGGAATTTGATAAATAAAGGGGGAAAAGCAATGATTTAGTCATATAGGAGAAAATTAGAACTTTAAAAACATTCAATTATTTTAAGGTTTGGAGTTTTTACAGGTGGAGGCATAATTTTAGAGCTTAGAACCTCTAAAGATCTTGTCCCTGCCCCAAGGCTAGGTGGACTGTTATTGCCATTGCCACAACCCTTTCCGCCTTGTAAGGTCAAGCACAGCTAGGATGCAGGGAGGAAGAGAATGTAAGCTGTAGCACATGGGACCAGGTGCAAGTACAGGAACAATAACTCTAGCCTTCTTAATGGTTTCAGGCTCTCTTACTCTCATTAGACGGCCTGGGAGGCTCTACATTGCTCCTGGGATATATGTCAATGCAAGCCAAAATGATCAGTGCAACTGTGAAGGAGAAGATTCTTTGATGATGCTAACTCTGGCCCTTCCCCACAAGTGCCCGTCCCCTCCAGAACTTACTGTCCCTAACTGCTCCATTGAAGTTCAGCAGCCCATCAGGTTTACATTTCTTTCTGTCCTTGACTCTCCCCCCACTGCTCCCTGCCCTCCCGCAAAATCATTAAAGTAAGAACTAATTTGGTAAACTCATTTCTAATAATGAGTTTGAGAGGGCGATCATTTGCAGCAATAACATGAGCCTGGAAGTCAGATAAATTTGGATTCGAATTCTAGCAGCACCAATACAATACTTATGAGCTGCATGACCTTGGGCAAAGTAACCAGCCTCACTGTGCCTCAGCTCCTCAGCTGTAAAATGGGTATAATAATAATCATACCCACTTCATTAGAGATTGTTTTAAGAATTAAATAATATATTATATGAAAAATATTAATATTGGCAGATAGACACTCAGAAAGTGTTAGTTCCTTTTCCCCTAACGAGAAAAGAAACACATGTATATTTGCATAGTGAGGTTACAACCCAATGTCTTTGGTTTTTAATTCAAGCAACAAAATACTTATGGACCATCTACTATGTGGCAGGCACTCTTCTAGGTTCTGGGGATTCTGAACAAAATAGACAAAATTCTACACCTTCATGGTGCTTATATTTTAGTAGAGGGAGATAGATCCTAAAAAATAAATAGATATGTATATAACATATCAGATGTTGATAAGTGATATGAAAAGAGATAAAGCAGTGGCAAGGGAATAGATTGTGTGGGGTATGCAGGGAGAGTTTCAATTTAAAATAGGCATGGACATATATACACTACCAAACATAAAATAGATAGCTAGCGGGAAGCAGCTGCATAGCACAGGGAGATCAGCTAGGTGGTTTGTGACCACCTAGAGGGGTGGGATAGGGAGGGTGGGAGGGAGGGAGACGCAAGAGGGAAGAGATATGGGAACATATGTATATGTATAACTGATTCACTTTGTTATAAAGCAGAAACTAACACACCATTGTAAAGCAATTATACTCCAATAAAGATGTTAAAAAAAATAGGGAGCTCAAGGTGGAAAGCTCTATATAGATATCTGAGGGAAGTTCATCCCAGGCAAAGAAAACAAGTATAAACTGTCAGGTGGGAGTGTGTCTGGTATGTTCAGAGAACAGCAAGGAGGCCAGGGGGCTGGAACAGTGTTAATGAGGGGAACTAATAGAATCTCACAGAGGTAAGTTGTGAAGTCAGATCATGTAGACCTCAAGGATCATAGCAAGCAATTTGGCTCTTACTTTGTGTGAGATGAAAAGCCACTGGCAGGTTTTCGAGCAGAGAGTGACATGATCTGACATGCATCTTAAGAGTCAGTGGCTTTGTTGAGATAGACAAGAAGGGGAGAAAGAGCAGAAGCACAAATCCAACACCAACCAAGATATTATGGTGGCTTAGACTAGAGTGGTAGCAGTGGAGATGAAGAGAAGTAGACTGGTTATGATATGTTTACCCATATCAAATGGTGGTAAATGCTCGGGAGAATACTAACTTAGCATAAGAGGGAAAGGTTTCTGGGCTCTGGGTAAAGTTGTCAGGAAGTCTGATGCTCACAGAACACATTGCAGGGAAGGAGGACAACATTGTGGAAAAATATGTAGAAAATCGATTTGAGGCAGACACCCTTACAGGGCTTTGTGACCCATCTAGGCCATTGTTCTCAACTCTGCGTTGCATAGCAGCAGAATTCTCCCCCTACCCCATCTACAAATATTCACACTTAGAGTTTAAAATACACCTCAGAAGTGCTTTACTATTATGAAAGCAGTAATTCCCAACATTGATTGCACATTAGAATCACACAGTCTTTTAAAAAAATACCCAGGCTTAGGCCTCACCCAGACCAATTTAATCAAAATATATGGTGGTGGGGCTCAGGGATCAGCATTTGTTCAAAAGCTCTCCAGCTTTTTTGACTGTACAGCCACAGCTGAGAATCACTGTTCTATATCTGTGCTTTTAATATCAGTCCTCTTACGTTACACCTCACAGTTTTGTTTTCAAATCTGTTTTCTAGAGTGTACCTAGGGAGCAAGATAAAAATCTCTTATTCTAAGAAATAATAACCTTAATAATGCTATCAAACAGTGATGTAACAAGGATAGGGAAGTGGAGCAATTGCCCTGGGTGCAGAAAATAAGGGGTATATTTTCTTTAGAGAATTTAAAAATAATAATAAAATTGACTAAAAGTCATTTTACTTTTTAGCACCAAGTGCCATCATTTCTAAACAATGTTAATGATAAAATCTCCTCACAAGGCAGATCGCTCCTACTGCTCTCCCCTCTTAGTATGCCTCTACTAACATAATCACTTTCGTAACCATGTGTGGGAAGTGCAATTGCTATAAGTTGGTTTCAACTATAATTTCACAAAGGAGAGAACAAGAAAGACATCTTTACAAAAAGAATCTTCCAGAGTTGTTAAAGCAATTTAGGGAAAAAAGGCATTCTTTAACTATACTAGCTTTGCATAATAAGCCCCCTCTTTTTTTTGCAAAAGAAATAGTGATGGGCTTCCCTGGTGGCGCAGTGGTTGAGAGTCCGCCTGCTGATGCAGGGGACACGGGTTCGTGCCCCGGTCCAGGAGGATACCACATGCCGCAGAGCGGCTGGGCCCATGAGCCATGGGCGCTGAGCCTGCGCGTCCAGAGCCTGTGCTCCGCAACGGGAGAGGCCACAGCAGTGAGAGGCCCGCGTACCACACACACAAAAAAAAGAAATAGTGATGTTTGAATAAGAGCACATGATAGATGGTTAAATATCGTATCCATACACACTTCTTTGTACAACTGATGTAGTAGATACGATGAATTGGAACATAGCATCCATTCCCACCTCCTTCTAGTGTGCCTGCCTGTAATACAGATACCAGAAGGCTGAAAATTCCATGGTTCTAGATGCAAATTAGGGAAATTTCAGTGAGGTAAGGACATCTTCCTGCAGCTTTGGCCATTGCTAATAACCAAAAGCAAGATCTGGAAGCCTTGGGTCTTGCTGCAACAGCATTCCAGGGTCCAGTCACTAGATCTTTATCAAGAGGTAGTTGTAAAACAATTATTCTCCAATAAAGATGTTTTTAAAAAAAGAGGTAGTTGTAGTAATGGCAGTGAATTCCTTATTGCTGGGTTGCCAATATGGCAATGTGGTCTTAAGGTCAACTTTAATGTTCTAGTCATGACCTCCTCGCTGCTGTCATGCCTCACCTTCTTGAATGTAGCACTGTTAACAGTACCCTGATGGGCCAGTTAGTCCTTCCCAGAAGTCTAGCCTACAGTCCACTTCTCTAACCGAGAATTTTATAAGCACCTGCTTCCTTGTATTAAACAATTATCTGCTTAAAATAGCCCAAGTGACTGTTTCATATAAATGAGTGCTAACTGATACAGTATTAGGTACCATTCAACCATTTGGCAAATATTTGTTAAGCAATTATTTCAGTGAACATGACAAGTAAAAATCCCTGCCCTCATAGAGCTTATATTCTAGTGGCAGGATACAGAAACTAGAATAAATATATGTTTTAAGTAAATGATATAGTATGCTAGAAATTGATAGTTCTTTTGAAGTAAACTAAGAGAGATAGGGAGTGCCAGGGTTTGGAGAGGATGAAATTTCAAATGAAGTGACCACATTATTCTTCATTAAGAGGGTAACATTTGGTGAAAGACTTGAAAGTAATGAGTATCCATACTAATTGATCAGATGTCCATTCTAATTGGTCAGTGCCTCTGACATACCGATTGGAAAAGTTACTGAATATTACACATAGAAACTGGAACAATTCATAACAATATGAATATTCTGAACCTCCAAAGTCCACTAAATTTCCTTTGCCAACAGAAGAAGCCCCTCCTCATAAGCTGGTAAATGTGGTCCTGCCTTGCTGAAATACCCCATAGTGCTACCACCCCTCAAAGTCTGACTGGAGGAGGGAGAAGAATCACATGCAAAAAGTATTCCAAGATTCTGTTAATTTTTGTCTGCATAAATGTGAGGAATATGTGTAAGGATGGATTAAGACTCTTACAAAAAGGAAGAACATACTTCTTGATAGGATTTGTAGAAATGGCTACACTTAAAATAATCCCTGATTTAAATGTACTAGCTCAGAGAGCACACATGATTTATCAATATGGCCAATCAAGAGTAGAAGCTCTGGTAAAACTCCTGCAGTTTGGGCTGCACCCACAGATTACAGCTCAGTTCTGAGTCATTTTGGTGACACAGAAAATCTCAATCCTAATATTAGATTAAGATGATCCCAGATTGCTAGTGTTCTCAGGTACCTGGCAGAAGCAACAGAAAATACTTCATTTCTGGAAGATAACATTATCTCAAGCTTCATATTATTTCTAAAAACAAACGCTTTAATAAAGTATCTGGCATACATGAAAGATAAACCAAACAAGGCAATACAAACAAGAAATAAAAGCAATGACAAGGCATAGAAACAGAACCACAGGATTCCAGATATTGAAATTTTCAGACACAAAATTTGAAATAACTATGTTTGCTAGTTTCTAGGAGATAAGGGCAATGATGGAAAATTTAAACAGAGAACAGGGACAGAGAAACACATAGCAGATTTTTAAACAGTAGAAATTCTAGAAGTAAAAACTACAATAACTGAGAATAAGAATTAGTAGTTGAGTTAAACAGAGATTAGATGCAGAGGAAGAGAGAACTCATGAACTAAAATATAGTTCTGAAGAAAATATCCAGAAGGATTCATGGAGCAGGTATGAAGTATGGGTAAATAGAAGGGAGGACAATTCTGCTTCTGAGTATATACCCAACAGAAAAGCAGGTACATGTATATTGAAAGACATATGTAAGAATTTCATTACAGCATTATTGTAACAGCATCAAAACAAAAATAACCCAGACATTTTTCAACAAAATGGATAAATTGTAGTATATTCATAAAGTGAATAATATACAACAATCAAAATGAACTATAGCTACATGTGACAACTTGGGTAAATCTCACAACTATAATAATGAGCAAAAGAAACCAGATAAAATAGTATATATATATATACATATATATATATATATATATATATTCCCATTTAATTCATACTCCCAATATATGCTTTCATTTAAACAAGGTTCAAAGACAGGTCAAATATTATGTGATTAGGGATGCACGTTAAGGTAGTAAAAATTGTATATAAATGTAATTTAATGCTTACCATAAAAAGCAGGATAATAGTTATAATTTGGAAAGAGGGAGAATTATTTGACTAGAAAGTAGCATACAAAGGATTTCTAGGGTGTAGGCAATGCTCTATTTTGTAATCTGAATGATTATTGTACAAATGTTCACTTTATCATAACTCACTAAGCTGTATATTTTTGTTTTATGCACTTTTCTGAGTGTGTGCTATATTTCACTAAAAAAATCGGGGGGGGGAGTTTAAAGTAACCACTATAGTGGCTGTCCCCTGTAGTTTGGAGAGGAAGGTGGGAGATCCACTATTGAAATGGTCTCCCTTATTTCAATGGGAATGATGGTATCAAAGATACCGAGTGGCAGCACTGAACCACCAGATGCAAGGTCAGCGTGCTTAGTGTGATAAGCAGCAGAGCTAGAGTAACATTCAGAATGGCTTGACCTATAGAGGACTTAGGTAGTAGCTAATTATTTATGATGCCCTTGGACTAAAATAGATGAGCAACCTACTAAATTCCTACTGGATCTATATAACACAGTCCCTTACCGAATTACCAAACCTGAGACAATTGACAAAACAAAAGCTCCTTTAGGGAGAATCTTGTAATACAACCATAAGTACGCACTATACATCTTTATTCCTAGATTTACCAAAAGGAAGTTGTAATCATTTATCAGGAAAACTGCATACTGGGGAAAGAGAAATACCTAAAACCTTTAGAGATCATTGGACACTGGTTTTGAGCTATGCTAATCCCTGGAGATCCAAAATGTCATTGTGGTCTACTGGTAAATGCAAGGACTTATAGGAGTCTGATGACAAAATGGGATTTTGGGCATCTCACAGTGGGCTCAGTAGGTCTGTGAACCAATCATGTGGCTATTTTTCCAGGTCCCAAATGCATAAATTGGAATTATTATTTGGCAACTACTGAAACCCCCACATTGGCTCCCTAACCTGTACAACAAGGGCTATTATGGAAAAAAGAGCCAAGTGAAAGCCTGTGGAACTTCACTCTCTACCCAAAGAGTAAACCAAAAAGAATATTGTATTACTGGGAGAAGCACAAACAGTAGTGACACCATCAAAGACACGTGCAGGGATTGTGATTCCTATCACTTCCCATTTAAGCGACCTATTTTGCCTTTGCTGAAGAGTCAGGTCTTAGAGACTGACAAGAAATCATCTTCAGCTTAATCAGTGAGAAACTCCAATTTGCAGCTACTGTTCTACATGTAGTCCCTTAAAGAGACTGAAGTAAATCAACACAGTCCCCAGCACCTTGTATGCAGTTATCAATCTGGCAAATGCTTTTTTTTACCCCTTGTACCACTCAGCAAGAAAGACCAGAAGCAATTTCCTCTAATCTAACAAGAACTGCTCTTAGATTGACACTGTTTTATTTCAGGGTTACATCAACTTTTTATAAAAATTTAGAACACTGGAACCCTGATCATCCCACAGGACATCATGCCACTCTACTATTATCGATGACATCATGCTGATAGGGACATGATAAGCAGGAACTCCAAATACCTTGGTGCTTAGGAAATAAAATCCATGAAAATCAGATCAAGACAGTTTTATAGATGCGTTCTACCACACTTTCAAGAAATAGATAGTCCCAGTTTTATACAAATACATTCAGATAATAGAAAATGAGGGAATACTACCCAACCTATTTTTCAAGACAAGTATAATCAGACACAAGAACAAAGAAATTATGAGAAATGAAGATTATGGATTCTCTTGACTCATGAATACAGATGCAAAGCTCCTAAGAAAATATTAGTTAATCAAACCCAACAGCATATAGAAAAGACAGTATATCATAACCAAAATGAATTCATCCTAGATGTGCAAGGATGGTTTAATATTAGAAAAATCTATAAATGTACCTTACTATATTACTGGATTAATATGGAAAACTACATGATTATTTCAGTAGATATGAAGTCTTTCATCAAATTAAAAACACTTTTATGATAAAAAGGTAACAGTTCTTAAATTAGAAGTGGAAGAAGACATGTCTTAACCTGATAAAATACCTATAAAATAATCGTAAAGTTAGCATTGCCTAAAGTGAGTAAATATTGGAAGCATTCTCTTTAAAATGAGGAACAAGACAAGGAAACCCATTATTACCACTTTTAATCAATATTGTACTTGGAGTTCTGATCCAGTATAATAAGACTGTAAGACTGTAATAAGAAATATAAGGATTGGAAAAGAAGAAATGAAACTGTAATTATTTGAATATTATTTGTAGATGATGTGATAATGTCTTTAGAAAACCCAAATAACTCACATCGTTAGAAATAACAGAAGAGTTTAGCAAAGTAGCTTCCTATAAGATCAATATAAAAGAGCATTTTGCATTTCTGTTCACCAGTAGCAAACCATGAAAATGTACTTAAAGAGAAGACAAAATTTACAATAATATCAGGAATATCAAGTATCTGGAAAGAAATCTAATAAAAGATGTATAAGACATCTATAGGGAAAATTACAGAAACCGACCCATGAATGAAACTCTGATATAAGACAGAGATGGCACATCTGCTCAGTGGAGAAAGTAGGGGCAGTTCAATAAATGGAGCTGATAAAATGGCTACCATGTGGAAAAAGATGAAATCAGTCTCTACCTCACACCACATCCAGAAAACCACTTTAGATGGATTAAGGATTTAAAAGTCAAAAATAAAACTTTAAAACACTTTGTAGAAAAAATGCATGAAAATCTTTTAGCCCTTGGGGTAGGGAAATGTTTTGTTAACAAGACACTAAAATATTGATAATTTTGACTATAATAAAACTCATTAAAAGACACCTAAAAGAAAGTGAAAAAGACAGCTACAAACTGGAAAACTGTACTCACAGAACATACAATCAAGAAAGAATTAGTATCAAAAATACATAAATTCTATATAACCATAAAAGAAGCACAAACACCCAATAGAAAAAAATGGGCAAGGGATATTTCACAGAAGAGGAAACACATAAGGCCAAAAATGTATGAAGCAAGTTTAACATCAGTGGTTATTGAGGAAATTCAAATCAAGACCTCATTCAGATACCAGTTTATATACATTTTACTAGCAAAAAAGTAAAAGTCTAACAAAACCTAATGTTGGAGATGATGTGTAGCCATCATATGACTTACATATTGCCTCTGGAATGAAGATTTCTGCAACCACTTTGAAAAACAGTTTCACATTGACTCCTAAATTTGAACATTTACGTGGCCTATGGCTAAGCAATTCCACTCCCAGGTATATAACAGACAAACTTTTCCATATATACAACGGGAAATATGTATAAGAATGTTCACAGCAGTACTGCTTACAATAGTAAAAGCCTGGAAACAACCTTAATGCCCATCAGTGAGAGAGAGGATGAATAAACTGCGGTATAGACATAATGGATTAGTATAAACCAGCCAAAATGAATGAAATAACAGTAACATACAGCAATAGGTATGGTTTTTAGAAAAATGAGTTAAAAAATCAAAATAAATCCTAAACATTACATGCAGCATGATATCCATTCTATAAAACACAACTAAATAATTAAACTCTTTAGGAATATATTTCCATGCAACACAACTATATAAAAACAGAACAAGGAGATCATGAAAAGGAGAAACAGGTTGGTGCTATTTCAGATGGAGGGAAATGTGGTGCTGGGAGAGGTTATTGTTAAGGTGCTAGCTTTTGTTTTGAGTGGTTGGGTTGAGAATGCTCATTACATTATTAAAAACAAGTACATTTAATTAAATAACCAAAAACTAAATAAAGGCAGGCTATATATAAACCAGTGATAAAAATGTGTTCCTGAAGTACAGTAAAAAAAAAAAAAAAAATGGAATTAACAGAAGACCACAGCAACCCAAGCCAGTAGAACCATGAAGGACCCATGCCCCTTAGGAACAGTTTTAGGTCACCTCACCAAGTTAACAGCCCAACCTGCAGAGGTGCTGGCTGAAGGCAAAAGAACACAGTAAAGATACAGGAAGATGCAATTTATAAATACTTAGGAGACCACGCCTTGTAACCAGTTTCAAAAAGAGAATTGCTATAGTCATCTTATTTTCTTCCTTGTTTACACACACACACACACACACACACACACACATTTTTTCCTTTCCCTTTCTCTTTCCCCAACCATTTTATGCAAAAATGTATTGGTAGTAATTAAGTTTATTATAGCCTTTAAGTTATATCATCTCCAGGTGGGATTATGACAAAAGCATATGATGAATGAACATCATGTAAAGATACATTCAGTTACTAATAAGACTCTGTATCTTCTCCCTTTTGGAAGGGGATGGATGCAGTTTTGTTTTTACCAGAAAGAGTTGCATTATATTAGGTATTACCATATTATCATTGTTATTTTTGTAAGTATGGAAGGACAAATGTGTATCATGTTTAGTAGCAAAAAAAGGTGGTGAACATGGTGAATTGCATCAGCACCCATTCTCACCTCCTTCTAGCATGCCTACCTGTACCACCTATCCTGGAAAAATAAAATCTACCTTTCTGAGACTCTCCTACAGTCATGTTTCTGGATATAAATTAGGTTCCACAAACTAGATGTACTTTCATGAGCTTTAGAGGAGAGAAGTGCTTTGAGGATCATTTTCCTGCTGCTTTGATGATTGTTGCTGGCAAGCAGTCTTGAAGATCTTGGATTTTTCTGCAGCAGCATTCTAGCTCCCATTAGCTTAGCTGGTGTTGAGAGGCAGTTGTATTGGGGTGAAGGGTAGACTCAGCTTTGGATACCCTGGCATCATCTTCATGAGGTGAAGAGGTAGCTGCAGTAGTAGTGGCTTCCAGATCCCTCAAGCACAGTCATGGTTATGTCCTTGAACTCAACAGTTCCAGTGGGAAGTTCCTGATTCTCTGCCTTCCTGTTGTGAGCAGAGGTAGCCTGTACTCTGAAAGACCAGTTCTTCAGTGTTATTCTCAGATTCACTTCTGGAGTCCAGTTCAGAACTCATTCCTCTAGCCCAGCCAATATTTTGGAAGGCCCCTCTTCCATGTATTACATACCTAGAAAGGGAGAGTAGTTTTTGTTTCCTACAACTGAATCCTCACTGATACAGGTGCACTCTTCAGAAATAATTTTTACAACAAATCCTTATTTGCTTATTGAAGAGAATAGTATAAGACCCTAGTTTCATTTTGATTGAATTTCAGGGGAATGTTTAGCTTATAAAATGTTAAATTTAAATTTCTCTAACACCCAGCTTATCTATCAAGCTTTTAATTATATATGCAAACATGTTTTCATAAAATAATTAACCACATGACAAAGAAAAGACCCTGCTCCAAATATTTATGGATTTGTAAATTACTCCTGTCATTTAAACTAAGCTTTTAAAATACATGCATTTTCACTAAAATAAATTGAATTAAACTTCGTCTAATATCAGCTTATATTTATTGAGGGCTTATTCTGAGCTAAGCAGTGTTCCATCATCCTGCTTTCTTTTTTTTTCTTCCTTACCACAGATCTTTGATCCCCAGAAAATAGTCTTATTTTTCAAAGGCTAACATGGGTTTATTTTAATGGTTAAAGCATACACAAGTGTGTTTGCAGCTTGAAGAGGTACAGTCTTCTATGGATTTGGGTTCATTTGTAGGACTAGCTATCGTACCATTAGAAGTATCACAAACAATACAGAGAGAGTAAATTCAGAAGGCAGTAAACCCTTACTTGCATGTTGATAGTAGGAAATATAGACCTTCTCGATAGGCACTGTGCTATAATGAATTCATATAATGCTGATGCAGTTAAATACTTGAATTTCTAGAAACATATTCCCCACTGACAAATGAGGTACACCTTGTATTTCAAATATTTCCACCTTTCTCCATCTCCATACGACTACCCAGTTATAAGCTGTTATAAGTTATAAGCTTTCATCATCTCTCATCTTGATTTCTATTGCAGCCTCCTAACTGGTCTCTCTGTTCTACTCTTCCTTTCCCATGTGCTCTTTACAGAGAAGTCAGGGTGATATTTTGTTAATGGTTACATCAAAACATATCTCTGCTCTTCTTAAAACTCTTTAATTCCTTCTCTCTGCATTTAGGACAAAAATCTCCAATCCTTAACGTAGCCCTCAGGATCCTTCATGATCCGGTACCTGCTAACTCTCTAGCCTCACCCTCTCACTACTTAGACACCTCAATTTCTCCATCTTGCATTCACCTTCTTGAATATCCAGTTTCTCTCCTGCCATAGTGCCATCTTATTTGCTGTTTCCTTTCCTTGAGACACTTTCCACTTCACACTGCTGGTTCCTTCTCATCCTTCAAAGTCTTAAATGTCAATTCCTCAAAAGAAGCCTCTTCTTTCTCATAGGACTTTGTGTCCTTCCTCCATTTCAGTTACACTTATCTATATTTCTGAATGTACTTCTTTATTGTCTGTCTCTCCCACTAGACTATAAACTTCATGATGTTAAAAATGGGTGTACACACTACTATATTTAAAATAGATAACCAACAAGGACCTACTGTATAGCACAAGGAACTCTGCTCGATAGTCTGTAATAATCTAAATGGGAAAACAATTTGAAAAAGAATAGGTACATGTATATGTATAACTGAATCACTTTGCTATACATGTGAAACTAACACAACATTGTTAATCAACTATGCTCCAATAAAAAATAAAAAATTTTTGAAAAGAAGAAAAAAAGTCTTCTCTACTTAAAAAAAAATCATTAAAAATAATGGAGAACTCTGATCCCCTTGCCCAGTGGTGTTGGTGGGGGCAGATTGGGGAGTTAATCTTCCATCTCTTGCCTGATCAGGCAAATCTGATTTCCCCCACCTAGTGGTGTTGGCAGGTCAAGTGAGGAGCTGTTCCTCCATACCCTTCCCAGGGGAAGCAGGTGGTGCTCTGCCTGGGTGGTATCACCGGGGTCTAGTGGAGAGCTGAACCTTCACCCACACCCAACATCAATGGGATTGAAGGAAGTGCTGTGATTTAAGACTAGTAAACACTCTTCTCTACCCTATCCCTGATGCCTGCAACACCCAGTGGGCATCTGAACCTCCACACATACCTGGTAGCAATAAGACTAAATGAGGTGATGTGATGCAGGACTAATTAGCATTCCACCTCCCACTTTCCCTGGTGACAGCAGAACCAGTGAGGACCTGAACCTCAACACCTAGCTGGCATGAACGAGAAAGAATTAGGCAGTGCTAGGCAGGGTTAGTTGGTATTCTACTTCCTCCTCTCCCTCCCCTGGTGTCAACAGGACCCAGCAGGGACCTGATTTTACGTCCGCCACCTGGAGGCGATGAGATGGCAAGTCAGTGTCCCACTTTTACCAGAAAGTGTTAGCAGAGTCCAGCAGGGAACAAATCTTTCACCCCAGCCATCTGAAATGAGGCAGTGTGAGTCAGTAAGCCACTTTTCCCAGCTGGTATCAGTGGGGCCAAGAAGGAAACTGAACATACACCCCACACACAACTCTCACGCTATGCCTCAATAGGCGATGACCTACTTAAAAAAAGAAAGTAAATGGGATTGAGTCTCATAATATCCAAAATTTCCAGGATAGAATAGAAAATCACTTGTCATACTAAGCACCAGGAAAATCATAACACGAATAAGAAAATATAATCAACAGATGCCAACATTGAGATAAATCAGATGTTGGAAATATCTGAAAACTATTTTAAAGCAATCATCATAAAAATGATTGAACAAGCAATTACAAATTATCTGAAACAAATGAAAACCAAAAAAAAAGAACATTTCAGCAAAGAAATAGAAGGCATAAAAAAGAACCAAATGAAAGTTATAGAAGTGAAAAATGCAATAACTAAAATTAAAAATTCACTGATGGGCTCAAAAGTAGAGTAGAGATGACAGAGGATAGGATCAGTGAAACTGGGGACAGACCAATGGAGTTTATCAATCTAAGCAATGAAGGTAAAATAGAGTGAAAAAATAAACAGTTTTGGGGTCTGTGGAACAAAAACAAAAGAGCTAACATCCATATCATTGTAGTCCCGTGGCAGAGGACTAAGAGAGTGGAATTGAAAAAATGTCTTAAAAAAAAGATTGATGGGACTTCCCTGGTGACACAGTGAATAAGAATCCACCTGCCAATGCAGGGGACACGGGTTCCATCCCTGGTCTGGGAAGATCCCACATGCTGCAGAGCAACTAAGCCTGTGCACCACAACTACTGAGCCTGCTCTCTAGAGTCCGTGTGCCGCAACTACTGAACCCACATGCCACAACTACTAAAGTCCACATGCCTAGAGCCCATGCTCTGCAACAAGAGAAGCCACTGCAAGGAGAAGCCCACGCAGCACAATGAAGAGTAGCCTGCGCACACCGCAGCTAAGCCCACACGCAGCAACGAAGATCCAACGCAGCCAAAAATAAACAAAAAAAAAAAGATTGAAAACTTCCCAAATTTAGCAAAAAAGAAAAAGAAAAAAATCAACCCTACAAATTCCAGAAGCTGAGCAAATCCCAATCATGATTAATGTTTCAAATATCCAAATATCAAATGTCTTATAATATGACACATTATAACTAAACATCCATAAACAAAAGACAGAAAGAATCTTGTAAGCAGCCAGAAAGAAATGACACATTACCTATAGGTGAAGAACAATTCAAATGACAGCAGACGTCACATCAGAAACCAAGGAGGCCAGAAGGAAATGGTGCATCATTTTTCAAATACTGAAAGAAAAGTACTGTCAACTGAAAATTCTAAATACAGCAAAAATAACTTTCAGGAATAAAGGGAAAATACATTCCCATACAAAGGAAACTAAGAAAATGTGTCATTAGCAAATATACTCTTAAAGAATGGCTAAATGAAATTCTTTGAACAGAAAGGAAATGATAATAGAAGGACTGGAACTTCAGAAAGGAAAAAAAAAGCATTGGAATGAGTAAACATAAGGATAAATATAATAAATTACCCACTTCTCATGAATTTATTAAATCATGTTTGATAGTTGAAGCAAAAATTATAACACCCCTGATGTGGTATACAGTGTATAATTGTGAAAAAACAATTATATTTTAAAGAGGGGAAGATAAAGAAACTGAAATAGAAGTTTTCTGTACTTTACTCAAAGTGGTAATATGTCAATACCAGTAAACTGTGATATGTTTTGTATATATATTTTAATACCTAGAAGCAACCACTAAGAAAATTATACAAAGCCATGTGCTTTAAAAACTATAAATAAATCAAGATGAGTTCCTCAAAATATGTTCAAGTAACCCACAGAAAGGCAAGAAAAGATAAACAGAGGAACAAGAATGAGAAAACAAACAATAAAGTGTCATCATTAAAAGGATAATAAGGGAATTCCATAAACACTATATGCCTGAAAATTTGATAACATAGGTGAAACAGACTAATTTCTTGAAAGACACAAAGTACCAAAACTCATACAAGAAGAAATAGACCATCCAAATTCAACTGTACCTACTTAAAAGTAAAATTATTTGCTCTGCTATGTAAGCTATATATACAGCAAAGGACTAGTATCTAGAATATATAAAGAACTCTCAAAACTCAACAATAAGAAAAGCAAACCATCCATTTAGAAAATGGACAAAAGACATGAGCAGGCATTTCACCAAAGAGGATACAGAGATGAAAATTATGCACATAAATGATGTACAACACCATTAGCCATCATAGAAATGCAAATTAACACCACAATATCATTACACACCTATTGAAAAAATTTAAAAATAGTGATGATATCAAATCTTGGTGAGGATACTAAGGAACTGCATCACTCATACCATACATTGCTGGTGGCCATGTAAAATGATAAGCTGCTTTAGAAAACAAGAAAACAGTTTGGCAGTTTCTTATAAAACTAAAACCTGTAATTATCATATGACCAAGCAATAGCACTCTTGGGAAATTTATCCCAGAGAATGAAACTTACGTTCATACAAAAACCTGTACATGAATGTGCATAGCAGCTGTATTAGTTTGCTTGGGCTGCCATAACAAAATACCACAGACTAGGTGGCTTAAACAACAGAAATGTCTTTTCTCACAGTTCTGGAGGCTGGAAGTCCCAGATCAAGATGTCGACTGGGTTAGTTTCTTCTGAGACTGCTTTCCATGGCTTTCTGATAGCAACCCTCTTGCTGCCTCTTCACATGGTTTTTCCTCATCCCTCTATGCACACTGTGCCCCTGGCATCTCTTCCTTTCCTTATAAGGACACCAGGCATATTGGATTCACAGCCTCATTTTACTCTGAAGTACTGGGGGTTGGGACCTCAACACATAAATTCTGGAGGAACACAGTCCAACCCATAACAGTAGTTTTATTTATAACAATAAAAAAATGGACATTGTAAAACAACTATACCCCAATTAAAAAAATTGAAACAACTCAAATGTCCTTCAACAGGTGAATGGTTAAACAAGCTGTGATACATTCATACGATGGAATACTACTCAGGAATAAAAAGGAACAAAGTATTGATACACACAGCAACCAGGATGAATATCCAGGGAATTATGCTGAGTGAAAATGTCAATACCAAAAGGTTACACACTGTATGATTCAATTTATATAACATTCTTAAAATGACAAAATTATAGAAATAGAGAAGAAATTCGCTGTCACCAGGATCAGGGACAGGGAGTTGTGTGGCTATAAAAGGGCCAGGCATCTCCACAGGGAGATGAGTGTGACTATAAAAGGGCAACAGGAGGGATCCTTGTGGTGATGGAACTGCTCTTTATCTTGACGGAATCAATGTCAATATCCTGGCTGTGAGATTGTACTATAATTTCTCAGGATATTGCCACTGAGAGACACAGGGGAAAGGACACATTGGATTGCCATGTGTTATTTCTTACAAGTATACCTGAATCTACAATTCACTCAAAATAAAACTGATAAAATTACTTACTTAATTGTTAAACTGTCATAAAAATAAAGTTTAGTTATAGTTCTCTATAAAAAGGTATTTGTTGAATGAAGAAATGAATGAATAGTTTAACTTTACAGCCTGATCTCATAACCACTAATCATATTATTTAACAAGATGTGACCCTCTGCCTGGACATGTATCACTCTGAAGAGGATATTGATGTCACAAAGCCACATGAAAGCTGTCAAGTTCATAACAGATAGACAGGATAAGAAAATGAGTAAACAGCTATTACAAATGGTTACAGGAAACTACCTTTGGGACTAGTGTTAAAGCCTGAGGGCAGGAATAGGAGAACAGCTAACTGAACGATATGTGCACAGGAATAAGGGTCTATTAGGGAAGGTTCCTGGGAGTAAGGAACTAAGGCAATTTGGCTCCACAGACTTTATTCTTAACAACTATACCATGTGAGGAAACCGTTACAATGTGGCCGTCTGCAAGGCAGGAAGAGAACTCTCACTAGAACCTGACCATGCTGGTATTCTAACCTTGGACTTCCAGCCTCCAGAACTGCGAGAAATAAATGTCTGTGTTTTAAGCCACCCAGTCTATGGTATTTGTTATGGCAGCTTGAGCTAAGACAGGTCTATATAAACATCCCTCATTCCCCTGCCCTCTTAAAAAACTGGCTCTAGATAAAATGCTCATAAGGAAAACAGAAAGGATATTTCCATGAACTAACTTAGATACTAGGTGGCTATAGGAGAACTTATTTAGAAATTAGTTTTAATGGGACATAAAAGATTTACAACACAGCAATGTAATTTCACTAGAATATCAAATTTCAGCGCTGTTGTAAAAGGTAACCAGATGCCAAGTTAGCTAAACCCAGAGCAATACAGCGATCTGAAAGGGAAAAAAGAAAGCCACAAAAAAGGGAAAACCAGGCTAGACCCCTAAGGAGGAATACAAAGAAATAATATGAGACATAAAATGTAACAGGAAAACCTTCCCATATCACACAAGGTACCAAAGAAGGACAAAAGAACACAATGGCCCTCAGATAAATCAGGAGAGAAAGCTGAGAGTAGGTGACTGAGCAAAGCTGTTTTCCTGGTCTTTCTGAAAACATCCAGGTGTTATCAGTTTCCCAGAATAAAAGCCACTAGTGAAGGGAGGATGGTATGTCAGATCACAGGAAGGAAGACACCAGCTGAAAAGAACATTAAAATGCTGAACGGACCATTTTAGAAAACTGGCAGATGTGAAGCCATAGAGAGATCTCTTTAAGAAGTGCCCAAGCCTAGAATACACAGTGGAGATTAGCAAGTTTACAAAAGGTTAATTTACTTTACCTGTGGCTCATTTACTCACTACAATCTGAAAAGTGAACTCTTCTTTCTTTCATGTTCCCTCATGTCCTTCCCCTAGGACCTGGAACAAAGCATCTACCATGGGAAACATGGTAGATGCTTAGTGAATACTTTATGATGAGCTTCAGATTCTAGGTAGAAGGAAAAGACCTACAATAATGAACCCAAAACAATTACAAAAATGGAAATAGGAACATACATATCGATAATGACCTTAAATGTAAATGGACTAAATACTCCCACCAAAAGACACAGATTGGCTGAATGGATACAAAAACAAGACCCATATATTTGCTGTCTACAAGAGACCCACTTCAGACCTATACATACAGACTGAAAGTAAGGGGATGGAAAAAGATATTTCATGCAAATAGAAACCAAAAGAAAGCTGGAGTAGCAATTCTCATATCAGACAAAATAGACTTTAAAATAAAGACTATTAGAAGAGACAAAGAAGGACACTACATAATGATCAAAGGATTGATCCAAGAAGAAGATATAACAATTGTAAATATTTATGCACCCAACATAGGAGCACCTCAATACATAAGGCAAATACTAACAGCCATAAAAGGGGAGATCGACAGTAACACATTCATAGTAGGGGACTTTAACACCCCACTTCCACCAATGGACAGATCATCCAAAATGAAAATAAATAAGGAAACACAAGTTTTAAATGATACATTAAACAAGATGGACTTAATTGATATTTAAAAGACATTCCATCCGAAAACAACAGAATACACATTTTCCTCAAGTGCTCATGGAACATTATCCAGGATAGATCATATCTTGGGTCACAAATCAAGCCTTGGTAAATTTAAGAAACTTGAAATTGTATCAAGTATCCTTTCTGACCACAATGCTATGAGACTAGATATCAACTACAGGAAAAGATCTGTAAAAAATACAAACACATGGAGGCTAATCAATACACTACTTAATAATGAAGTGATCACTGAAGAAATCAAAGATGAAATTTAAAAATACCTAGAAACAAATGACAATGGAGACACGACAACCCAAAATTTATGGGATGCAGCAAAAGCAGTATTAAGAGGGAAGTTTATAGCAATACAATCCTACCTTAAGAAACAGGAAACATCTCGAATAAACAACCTAACCTTGCACCTAAAGCAATTAGAGAAAGAAGAACAAAAAGACCCCAAAGTTAGCAGAAGGAAAGAAATCATAAAGATCAGATCAGAAATAAATAAAAAAGAAATGACGGAAATGATAGCAAAGATCAATAAAACTAAAAGCTGGTTCTTTGAGAAGATAAACAAAATTGATAAACCACTAGCCAGACTCATCAACAAAAAAAGGGTGAAGACTCAAATCAATAGAATTAGAAATGAAAAAGGAGAAGTAACGACTGACACTCCTACAAATACAAAAGATACAAATACAAAAGATCATGAGAGATTACTACAAGAAACTCTATGCCAATAAAATGGACAACCTGGAAGAAACGGACAAATTCTTAGAAATGCACAACCTGCCAAGACTGAATCAGGAAGAAATAGAAAATATAAACAGACCAATCATAAGCACTGAAACTGAAACTGTGATTAAAAATCTTCAAACAAACAAAAGCCCAGGACCAGATGGCTTCACAGGCGAATTCTATCAAACATTTAGAGAAGAGCTAACACCTATCCTTCTCAAACTCTTCCAAAATATAGCAGAGGGAGGAACACTCCCAAACTCATTTTACGAGGCCCCCATCACTCTGATACCAAAACCAGACAAGGATGTCACAAAAACAGAAAACTACAGGCCAATATCACTGATGAACATAGATACAAAAATCCTCAACAAAATAATAGCAAAGAGAATCCAACAGCACATTAAAAGGAGCATACACCATGACCAAGTGTGGTTTATTCCAGGAATGCAAGGATGCTTCAATATACGGAAATCAATCAACGTGATACACCATATTAACAAATTGAAGGAGAAAAACCATGTGATCATCTCAATAGATGCAGAGAAAGCTTTCGACAAAATTCAACACCCATTTATGATAAAAACCCTGCAGAAAGTAGGCATAGAGGGAACTTACCTCAACATAATAAAGGCCATATATGACAAACCCAGAACCAACATCATCCCCAATGGTGAAAAACTGAAAGCATTTCCACTAAGATCAGGAGCAAGACAAGGTTGCCCACTCTCACCACTCTTATTCAACATAGTCTTGGAAGTTTTAGCCACAGCAATCAGAGAAGAAAAGGAAATAAAAGGAATCCAAATTGGAAAAGAAGAAGTAAAGTTGTCACTGTATGCAGATGACATGATACTATACATAGAGAATCCTAAAGATGCTACCAGAAAACTACTAGAGCTAATCAATGAATTTGGTACACTAGCAGGATACAAAATGAATGCACAGAAATCTCTGGCATTCCTATACACTAATGATGAAAAATCTGAAAGTGAAATCAAGAAAACACTCCCATTGACCACTGCAACAAAAAGAATAAAATATCTAGGAATAAACCTACCTAAGGAGACAAAAGACCTGTATGCAGAAAATTATAAGACACTGATAAAAGAAATTAAAGATGATACAAATAGATGGAGAGATATACCATGTTTTTGGATTGGAAGAATCAACATTGTGAAAATGACTCTACTACCCAAAGCAATGTACAGATTCAATGGAATCCCTATCAAACTACCACTGCCATTTTTCACAGAACTAGAACAAAAAATTTCACAATTTGTATGGAAACACAAAAGACCCCGAATAGCCAAAGCAATCTTGAGAACTTAAAACGGAGCTGGAGGAATCAGGCTCCCTGACTTCAGACTATACTACAAAGCTACAGAAATCAAGACAGTATGGTACTGGCACAAAAACAGAAAGATAAATCAATGGAACAGGATAGAAAACCCAGAGATAAACCCACACACATATGGTCACCTTATCTTTGATAAAGGAGGCAGGAATGTACAGTGGAGAAAGGACAGCCTCTTCAATAAGTGGTGCTGGGAAAACTGGACAGGTACATGTAAAAGTATGAGATTAGATCACTCCCTAACACCATACACAAAAATAAGCTCAAAACGGATTAAAGACCTAAATATAAGGCCAGAAACTATCAAACTCTTAGAGGAAAACATAGGCAGAACACTCTATGACATAAATCACAGCAAGATCCTTTTTGACCCACCTCCTAGAGAAATGGAAATAAAAACAAAAGTAAACAAATGGGACCTAATGAAACTTCAAAGCTTTTACACAGCAAAGGAAACCATAAACAAGAGCAAAAGACAACCCTCAGAATGGGAGAAAATATTTGACAATGAAGCAACTGACAAAGGATTAATCTCCAAAATTTACAAGCAGCTCATGCAGCTCAATAAGAAAGAAACAAACAACCCAATCCAAAAATGGGCAGAAGACCTAAAAAGACATTTCTCCAAAGAAGATATAAAGACTGCCAACAAACACATGAAAGAATGCTCAACATCATTAATCATTAGAGAAATGCAAATCAAAACTACAATGAGATATCATCTCACACCAGTCAGAATGGCCATCATCAAAAAATCTACAAACAATAAGTGCTGGAGAGGGTGTGGAGAAAAGGGAACACTCTTGCACTGTTGGTGGGAATATAAATTGATACAGCCACTGTGGAGAACAGTATGGAGGTTCCTTAGAAAACTACAAATAGAATTACCATATGACCCAGCAATCCCACTACTGGGCATATACCCTGAGAAAACCATAATTCAAAAAGAGTCATGTACCAAAATGTTCATTGCAGCTCTATTTACAATAGCCCGGAGATGGAAACAACCTAAGTGTCCATCATCAGATGAATGGATAAAGAAGATGTGGCACATATATACAATGGAATATTACTCAGCCATATAAAGAAATGAAATTGAGCTATTTGTAATGAGGTGGATAGACCTAGAGTCTGTCATACAGAGTGAAGTAAGTCAGAAAGAGAAAGACAAATACCGTATGCTAACACATATATATGGAATTTAAGGAAAAGAAATGTCATGAAGAACCTAGTGGTAAGACAGGAATAAAGACACAGACCTACTAGAGAATGGACTTGAGGATATGGGGACAGGGAAGGGTAAGCTGTGACAAAGCGAGAGACAGGCATGGACATATATACACTACCAAACGTAAGGTAGATAGCTAGTGGGAAGCAGCTGCCTAGCACAGGGAGATCAGCTTCGTGCTTTGTGACCAGCTAGAAGGGTGGGATAGGGAGGGTGGGAGGGAGGGAGACGCAAGAGGGAAGAGATATGGGAACATATGTATACGTATAACTGATTCACTTTGTTATAAAGCAGAAACTAGCACAGCATTGTAAATCAATTATACTCCAATAAAGATGTAAAAAAAAAAGAATGAGAATTCACCAGTAGTATCATTGATGAAGGGCCATGACAAATCTCAATCTAAATCTTATTAAAAAAGAACAATTTATATCTTTCACTATTTTAATGAAAACATTGCTCTAACTGATTGTTTAAAAGATTGTCACGTCTCTATTTTCTATACAATTTTATGTATTGAAAAGTATAGCTACAATTCTAATCACAAAATCATTCAATTCTAGGTGGTATAGGGTTGGCCCAAAAGTTCGTTCGGGTTTTTCTGTGACATCATAAGTAAAACCCGAATGAACTTCTTGACGACCCCAATATTTTTTTCTCTTTACACTTGCTTCCTGGTCATATCCAAAGCTTTGAGGAGCTACACAAAGCCTGGGGGGAGTGGTATGAGGAACCCCCTCCCACCTGGCCAGCATGACTAGAAGTGGCCAACCACTAATCAAATATCAATTAACAAATATCAGTTATATTTCTGTGCCATGCACTACTCTAGGCAGTGGAGATGGAGTGGTGAATGAGGTAGACAATGTCCCTGACTTTAATGAGTTTATACTCTGGTGAAGAAACAGGTAATAGCAAGAAAATGTATTACTAAAAGGATAGTTTCAGATACTGATGAGTATAGTGAAGAGCATGATAAAGTGATAGAAAGACATGGCCATGGTGGTCAAGAAAGGCCTTGTTGTGGAGGTGATATTGGAAGTGGGTTCTGGACGATGAAAATGAAGCAGCCACATTCTGGTGGAAGAGCATTACAAAGCATTTCCAATGAGTTGGAAAGATAGTTATTATTCTCCAGGAACATATTAACAGACTGCTGTCTACTCTTCACTTTGCTCCACTCTAGTCATATTGCACTTTTCATTTCTGTTATGTACCTTTGGACATGCCATTTCCCCTGCCTGCAACACTCTTCTCCCATTCCCTTTGGTCATCCTCTCTTAGCCTTCAGGATTCATGGTAAAGATGCCTTCCTGAGTCAGGCCTTCACCAATATCCATCAAATGAGATTACGATTCCATGCTAGACTTCCCATAGCACCCTGTACTTTCCTTTTGTAACTCTCACCCTACATACAATTCACTTAATATTTCCATTCCTTGATTTACCGGAAGTCCCATGACTGTAGAGGCCATGTATTAACTATTGTTGTCATTACGCTTATCATATCACATTATCATCTGCCTTTTGATGATTTGATGATTCAATTCCTGGAATCAGGAAACTGAGCTTAATAATGTCTTCATGGTCCTGTGATTGACTTAATATGCACATAAAACATTTTTCACAGATGCTTTAAGGTTTAAATATTGTATATATTTTTTCAATTTAGTAAGCTGCATTCATTCCCATCTCTGTTTACTATCTTCACCATTCCACAAATTAAATTCACTGAAGTGACACTTCCAAGATTTTGAAAGTGTCTGCCATAATCAAGGCTTCTCAAATTTAGAGTGCATCAGAATTACCTAGGTTGTTGTTTAAAAACACATCACACTCACGTGTCATAGTTTTTGAACATCTTGCACTGCCCATTGCTTTCCAATTTCAGGATAATAAATGAATAAAATGTAATCTGAGATTCCTAGATTAGGGATAGGTAGTTTTGAGCTCTGATAACATTTTAGTTCTCAATACGGCATGTAAATCTTGTCACGTAAGATGTGAATGTTTCTTACGTCAACCTAGCAAAGAACACACAATAGAAGGGGTTGAAAATTCCTTCAAAGCCACTTTGGATTTTCCAAGCTTTATGGCGCAAAGTAAAATTTTAATATAGCAAAGTTGGCTTGAAGTTCTGCAGAAAGTACTGGGTGCAGTTCAACTTTAAGCATGTTCTTTAATTTAAAAAGTCAATAATTGGAAGATGAAAAATAATGAGCTCTATTACAGTGCTAACAGCTTAATGAGGAATTTGGGGTTTGTTTATGCACTTGGTATTGGTCTTCTAGACTGGCCTTCTGTCGTAAATCACTTTAAAACAATAGTACAGAGTGGATTGGAAAGTGAGAGGCAAATTCAGATCTACGTGAATATCCTATATTTAGCATGGATTATTTTCACATCACATTTAATGTCTGACCCTAGAGCCTGAGTATCCACGGAATTTGTGCTCATAGCTCATAGGGGCTGCTTTACTGTGCTGGAACAGAGATGTGGATTTCCTCAATACCTGATGATTCCAATCCTGAAAGCCAAGGTTACACTAAACAGAGTCTAAAGGAAGACACGCAGATGTGCAAGAATGATATGAAACCCCCCCCCTTCTTATTAAGAAAAGGAATAATTTGCATCTCACAATATTCTTTGCTCCCAGTGATGCTTTTTTGGGGGTACATACAACTGCTCTTATACAAGGTAAGATGGCTGGGCATTTTGAGAAATGTCCACAGTCACTTACCACCAACTAAAGGGAGGAATAGCTTTGAAGAGCACAAGCAGGAAGTGCCCAGCAGTCAGCTGCATGAAATGTCCGTGCTCTGAGGTTGAAGGGAAAAAGCTTTTCCAGTATTACTGTCCAAATGAGGCACTTTTCAATGCATTCTGAAGCAAGGAAGACTAAAGGGCTCTCTTATTCAATAAACACACAATATACACATGCATACACACACGTACACACACATGCTCACCAGGTCTTCAGCAAAAATGTTAAATGGATAAGGTTGTCTTTGGCTCTCAACGAGCCTTTCTGTACTCACAACTTTACTTCTATTTGGTGCCCCCAAGCACCCACTGCTTGCCTCCCCCATTTCCCTCATGCTGCCTCCTAAGGTGAGTCCCCTCTAGGAAGCACCCTAGGTACTGAACTGTTCCCTCCCTGACTCCCAAATCACATCACCTGTTCTCCATCCTCTATTCCACTTTATCAGAACTCTGCTCCCTATTTAAGCTAAGCTGACTCTCTCTCTCTCTCTCTCTCTCTCTCTCTCTCTCTCTCTCTCTCTCAAACCAGCTTCCATGTTGTGAGCAGCACTATGGAAAGGCCCACATGATGAGGAACTGAAGGCTGCTGCTAACAGCCACATAAGTGAGCTTGGAAGTATATCCTTTAGTTGCAGTCAAGTTTTCAGATAACTACAGCCCTATATAACAGCTTCACTAAAACCTCTTGAGGGATCCGGAGACAGAACAACCTAACTAAACCCCTCTTGAATTCCTGACCCTCAGATATTATGAGATAATAAATGTTTATTGTTTTAAACTGCTAAATTTTGGGTAAATTTGTTATTCAGTAGTAGATAACTAACACAGCTTCCAAAATATCACCTACCTTAGAATATCTCCGTATAGTGCCTAAAATTTTCAAAGTAGATATTTAAATCTCAAAGACATTGTCCACTCACAAATGTTTGTTTATTTGGGGGGAGGGTTGAGTGTTACATTGTTATTATTGGCCCTTAATACCTCATATAAAATAAATTTTCCAAATATTTTTTACCTACAAAGCCTTCCAAATAAGACTTGGGGAAATTATTTGCTTTTATCTTCTTTGTTTTGACTAATTTCAAGCCTTTCCTTTTTCAGTTCCTTATTATAAACATAACGTTTGTTCACCGTAGAAAATTTGGAAAATATAATACCAATCCAGAAGTGACCACTCTTAATAAGAGTCAAGCAACAGATGAGATCAAATGTGGGAGTGAGAACTAAAAACCAATTTTCCCAAACTAATAGTTTTGTCTAAGATAATAATTTTCAACCTATCAGATTCAACATCCTTTTTTTTCTAACAAATATTTTCCATGTTCACTTTAATATTCCAAAATGAAATTCATAGGTAATATAACTCTGCTATGCACCTAATTTGAAAAAAATAACATGATTCCCTAACTGGAATATAAAGGAGAAAGAAAAAGACAGTAATAAGCAATAAAATAACATGTATCTTCAAAATTAATACACAGAAATCTCTTGCCTTCCTATACACTAAAAACAGAAGATCAGAAAGACATTAAGGAAATACTCCCATTTACCACTGCAACAAAAAGAATAAAATACCTAGGAATAAACCTACCTAAGGAGGCAAAAGACTTGTACACAAAAAACTATAAGATACTGGGCTTCCCTGGGGGCGCAGTGGTTGAGAGTCCACCTGCCGATGCAGGGGACACGGGTTCGTGCCCCGGTCTGGAAGGATCCCACATGCCATGGAGCGGCTGGGCCTGTGAGCTATGGCTGCTCAGCCTGCGCGTCCAGAGCCCGTGCTCTGCAATGGGAGAGGCCACGACAGTGAGAGGCCCACGTACCACAAAAACAAACAAACAAACAAACGAACAAAGCTATAAGATACTGATGAAAGAAATCAAAGACAATACAAACAGATGGAGAGATATACCATGTTCTTGGATTGGAAGTATCAATGTTGTGAAAATGACTATACTACCCAAAGCAATCTACAGATTCAATGCAATCTCTATCAAATTACCAAGGGCATTTTTCATAAAATTAGAACAAAAAATTTCACAATTTGGAAACACAAAAGACCCCAAATAGCCAAAGCAATCATGAGAAAGAAAAATGGAGCTGGAGGAATCACACTACCTGACTTCAGACAATATTACAAAGCTACAGTAATCAAGACAGTATGGTAATGGCACAAAAACAGAAATATAGATCACTGGAACAGTATAGAAAGCCCAGAGACAAACCCATGCACCTACGGTCACCTAATCTATGACAAAGGAGGCAAGAATATACAATGGAGAAAAGACAGCCTGTTCAATAAGTGGTGCTGGGAAAACTGGATAGCTACATGTAAAGAATGAAATTAGAACACTCCCTAACACCGTACACAAAAATAAACTCATAATAGATTAAAGACCTAAATGTAAGGCCAGACACTATAAAACTCTTAGAGGAAAATGTAGGCAGAACACTCTGACATAAATCGCAACAAGGTCTTTATTGAACCACCTCCTAGAGTAATGAAAATAAAAACAAAAATAAACAAATGGGACCTAATTAAACTTAAAAGCTTTTGCTAAGCAAAGGAAACCATAAACAAGACAAAAAGACAACCCTCAGAATGGGAGAAAATATTTGCAAACAAAGCAACTGACAAAGGATTAATCTCCAAAATATATAAGCAGCTCATGCAGCTCAATATCAGAAAAAACAAATAACCCAATACAAAAATGGGCAGAAGACCTAAATAGACATTTCTCCAAAGAAGATATACAGATTTCCAACGAACACATGTAAGGATGCTCAACATCACTAATCATTAGAGAATTGCAAATCAAAACTACAGTGAGGTATCACCTCACACCAGTCAGAATGGCTATCATCAGAAAATCTACAAACAATAAATGATGGAGCGGGTGTGGAGGAAAGGGAACCCTCTTACACTGTTGGTGGGAATGTAAATTGATACAGCCACTATGGAGAACAGTTACGGAGGTTCTGTAAAAACTAAAAATAGAACTACCACATGACCCAGCAATCCCACTACTGGGCATATACCCAGAGAAAACCATAATTCAAAAAGACACATGCACCCCAATGTTCATTGCAGCACTATTTACAATAGCCAGGACATGGAAGCAACCTAAATGTCCATCAACAGATGAGTGGATAAAGAAGATGTGGTACATATATTCAATGGAATATTACTCAGCCATAAAAAGGAACAAAACAGGGTCATTTGTAGAGACGTGGATGGACCTAGAGACTGTCATACAGAGTGAAGTAAGTCAGAAAGAGAAAAGCAAATATTGTATGTTAATGCATATATGTGGAATCTAGAAAGATGGTATAGACGATCTTATTTGCAAAGCAGAAATAGAGACACAGACGTAGAGAACAAATGTATGGATACCAAGGGGGAAAGGGGGGTGGGAGGAATTGGGAGATTGGGATTCACATATATACACTATTGATACTATGTATAAAATAGATAACTAATAAGAACATACTGTATAGCACAGGGAACTCTACTTAATGCACTGTGGTGACCTAAATAGGAAGGAAATCCAAAAAAGAGAGGATATATGTATATGTATAGCTGATTCATCTTGCTGTACAGTAGAAACTAACACACCATTGTAAAGCAACTGTACTCCAATAAAAATTAATTTAAAAAATGAAACAAATAGGGCTTCCCTGGTGGCGCAGTGGTTGAGAGTCTGCCTGCCGATGCAGGGGACACAAGTTTGTGCCCCAGTCCAGGAAGATCCCACATGCCACGGAGCAGCTAGGCCTGTGAGCCATGGCCGCTAAGCCTGCGCGTCCAGAGCCTGTGCTCCACAATGGGAAAGGCCACAACAGTGAGAGGCCCGCGTACCACAAAAAAAAAAAAAAAAGAAAAATATAAAATAAAATAACATGTATCTTAACATATAAATGCTTTGATATGACTACACTAGGAGACATAATGAAGGGGTCAGATGTCTACTGTGAATGTGACAGCTATATATGCAGATTGATTTGGGACTGTTGTATTGGTGTTTCAAACACTACAAGCACTATGCAAACCAGAAAACAGTGGAGTGCCATCTTTAAACTCGTAAAAGAAAGAAGATGTCAACCCATAAGTCTATATCTAGGGAAAATATCTTTCAAAAATGAAGAAGAGGGCTTCCCTGGTGACGCAGTGGTTAAGAATCTGCCTGCCAATGCTGGGGACACGGGTACGAACCCTGGTCCAGGAAGATCCCACATGCCGCAGAGCAACTAAGCCCGTGCACCACAACTACTGAGCCTGCGCTCTAGAGCTCACAAGCTACAACTCCTGAAGCCCATGCACCTAGAGCCTGTGCTCTGCAACAGGAGAAGCCACTGCAATGAGAAGCCCATGCACTGCAACGAACAGCAGCCCCCGCTCACCGCAACTAGAGAAAGCCTGTGCACAGCAACAAAGACCCAGCACAGCCAAAAATAAATAAAGAAAATAAATAAATTTATTTTTAAAATGAAGCAGAAATAAAGACATCTTCAGACAAGAGCTGAGAGAATTCATTGCCATCAGACCTGCAGTACAAGAAATGTTGAAGGGAATTCTTCAGGCAAAAGGAGTACAATACCAGACAGATACTTGTATATATGAAAAAAGTTATAAATACCAGAAATGGTTAAAAAAAAAGGTAAATACCACGAAAAGCATTGCCATCAGGAACACAATCTTCCAGAATGTTGAATGCAACTTGCTAAGGCTGTGTGGCCTTGATCAAGCTATTTAACTTCTCTGTGTCTCAGTTTCTTCATCTTTAACATGAGAATAATGATAGTATGTACTTTTTAGGGTGTTGTGAGGATTAAATAAGTTAATATATAGAACATGCTTACAACAGTGCCTGGCACATAGAAAGCTAAATAAATGATAGCTATTATTGTTACTAAAGTCTTAAACAAAACACAGTAAAAATCTTTGCTCAATAAACAATTTCATTCCTAGAAATTTTCACATATATTAAAATTGTGCAAAATATACTTTGTGGCTATAAGTAAAACAGACTTAGGCTCTAGGCTTGGATAATTTTAAATATATTTTACACCTACCTGAACACCTTGACTGACATTCAGAAGTCTTGTAGGACGTGAACAGAACAATTATTCATTGTGTGAGAATGTAACACATTCTCATTGCAGAGCATCTAATATCCCTAACACTTCCTCTCACCCAGTAGTGCCCTCCAACAAGTGACAGCCAAGAACACCCTGAAAAATTCCAAAACAACCCCTTCTAGCAATATAATCCTATTTAAAATCCTAATCCAGGAGCAGGCCTAGGGACCATTTACCATTACCTAAAGGCAGTGGGACAGATAGCTGGTTTCTCAGAAGGAGAGTTTTGCTACATAACAAATGTAGCTATATCTCAACCTGGGTTCAAATACTTATGCATGTGATCTTGGACTAATCTCTTAATCTCTCTGTGCCTCAGTTTCTCATATGTAAAATGTGATTATAGTAGGTCCTACCTTACAGGGCTATGAGGATTAGTGATAATGTATATACAGCACTTAGCAAAGTATCTGGCTCAAAATAAATAATAGTAAGAGTTGTTGTTGTTTTACATCCCTGTATGCTATTAGAGGAAGAATTAGGAAGAATCATCCATTGTGGCAGGACTATTAGTGCCCAACAAATACTCAGTGTACTCCCTTACATTTCCCAGACCCCTTTGCAGTTAGGGTAGGGCCTTGTGACTGGTTCTGGCCAATGAACTACAAGCAGAAGTGATGTGTCATTCATTTAGAGGCCTAAGTAAGTAAGAGCTGGTGTGCTGTCTCCTTGTCTTTCTTCTCCACATAACCTTGCATAAGAGAGAAATGAGCACCTGATCAGTGCATCCCTATTTAACAGATAAGGAGATTGAGGTACAAAGAATGTAAGATTGAACTGGCTTTCATATGCAATGACTTTCAGTCTCCTGTGTACTGTATAAAAGGCCCTTGACATAAATAAGAATTGTTTCCAAATTCACCATTATGTATAATTTCCCTCATGAAATTACATCTAATAAGTAGAAAAAAATAACCCTGTTGAGACAAATGTGCTAGGTAGTTGGTTAGGCTCACTCACTAACTAGTTGACTCTCTCTCACACTCTACCCTTGAGTTTCATGCCTTAACAAAAAGACAAAATTATCTATCATGGAACTGAAGTGTTGTTATTAAAGAGTCAGTACAACAAATGATAAAATCATGTATGTTAAGGATCTACTATATACAAGCCACAGATATTTATACATGAAAGTGGATATTAGAGGTCATGGCATCTAATGCTTACACTTTACACATGAGGAAACTGAAGCCAAACAAAGGAAAAAGGATAACCCCAAGATGATCAAGCTAGATAATGACAGTCCTGGAGTAATAAACAAGGTTCCCTACCTCCTAGATCAGCAATCTTTCCACTAATGTCCACTATTTCTGACATATGACCATCTAAACATACATGGCTTTGTTTCCCCTTTCTGTGGTACAGGTCCATGAAGTTATATAAGAGGTTGAAATAGCACATCATAATGAGCTGAGAAAAAAAGCCTAGATGTCATTGAAATGTGAGAAAAGCTAGTTAATAGTATGTAAATCTATATAGGAAAAGAACATTCACAAACCAAATCCCTATCCAAAAACCCGTAGAATCATTCATCTCCACAAAACATCTGTGCTGTCCATGAAAAAAAAAATGCATTTGGAGTCCTTTTTCCTGGGAAGGGATTGCAGAGAAGCATTTATCCTCATTCTCTGTAACTTCCAAAGTGACTAGCTGGCAATAAAGATATAGCATAGGGCTAGGGTCCAGAGTATGGCCTGTTAATGTATTGTAGGGACACTAGCTGGTTTGTAGAAGGAATGGCCCCAACTTGTGCCTTGGCTTTCTAAGTAACTGACCAAGTAACTGACCCAGCTTGACCATTTGGTTCCAGAAGCAGCAGGAACCAGAGGCTTTCTTTCACCTTTGAGGAGCTCACACCTCCAACTAAATATCTCTTCACCACTTCAGCCTTTCCACCTTTAGTCTCAAGACCACGCAAGAGGAGAAAACATTGTCAGAATGGAATTTGCCTCAATCTCAAACTCCCTTTCTGTGGAAAAAATCCTAGCTTGCTCTCTCCAGTCTTACTGCCAGATTGTAAACTAGTAAATCTCAGCACAAACAGCTGAAGGCCACATAGGCCCAACTGTCCTGTGTAGACCTTGGGAGAAACATTTGTCATCTGTTACACACCAGGGGCATAAATTACAGCATGCAGTGCTGAGGAGGATCCATTTATAAAAAGGACTTTTTTCAAAAAGTATCTTCTGTTTTACATTTGGTAGTGTTTATGGATAGCTAGTGGGAAGCAGCTGCATGGCACAGGGAGATCAGCTCCGTGCTTTGTGACCACCTAGAGGTCTGGGGTAAGGAGGGTGGGAGGGAGACACAAGAGGGAGGGGATATGGAGATATACATATGCACATAGCTGATTCACTTTGTTATACAGCAGAAACTAACACAACACTGTAAAGCAATTATATTCCAATAAAGATGTTAAAAAATTAATAACATACAAAACAGTATCTTCTGTTAACTCTGATATCATCTACACCTAGAAATGGAATATTTTCTTTCTTTGTTGGGAGGAGGGTAGTAGGCAGACAGGGCCTAGTGAACGCACCTGCCAGAATGCCACCATTATACAGAATGCTGACAAAACAAATCGTGGTGCATACCCAAGTGGGTTCTGTCAGGTTTTCCAGTTGTCAGTGGTTTAGCGAAATCATTAGTGAATTCCCTCAAGACCTCAGAATGCATATCATCTGGGCCTGCTGATTGCTATATATTTCAAGCTCGTTCATTTGCCCACATTTTTTATCAATTGCTACTGCTCAGATTTTTCTTACTGCCTAAAAGTCTCCACTGTTTCTTTTTCCTAAAGAATATATATAATATATATATATAATATTATATATACAATAAATATGTATTATGTATTTAGATATGTGTGTGCACACATTTATACATTCACACATATACATATATACATATGTGGTTAAGTGTTGTCATTGTGTGTGTATATAGTATTTATAGCCACTTTCAGGAGAGTTGCTATTTAAAGATCTGATCTTCCTCAAGCACAAATACCCTAAACAAGACCTTTGCAATTAATTCATTCCACATTTCTATGCCCATATTTTTCTGCTCAAATCAACTCCCCGCTTCTTGTTCCAGCAGCCCCAAGGTTTAAACAGAATGCAGTTTAGGAGTAGAAAATGCTTTAGGTCACTGGTTCTCAAGTTTCTGTATCAAAATTCCCTGGAGAGTTTGTTAAAACACAGATTGCTGATCACACAAGAGTTTGATTTAGTAGGTCTAGCGGGGAGGAGGGTGCTAAGAGTTTGCACTTCTAACAACTTTCTAGGTGACACTGATGCTGCTGGTCCCGGGACCACACTTTGAAAACCAGTGCTTTGGGAGCTGTGGTGAAGAGACTTGGACGCTTGCTGATGCAAGTCTGCCTGCCTGACTCCATAGATCAAAAATGGCTCCCAGGGCACAGATCAAGAGAGAAAAATAAGACTTTTGTTTATGTGTGTCAATCTGAGGGAAAGGACTGTACAGTTTTATACCACCTCTCTCTTACAACTATGCGAGTTTGCACAGAATCGGTAACCTGCACTTGTGAGAAATGAAGGGGAAAAATAAGGAATAACATGTAGTTAGCCATTCCATGTTTGCTGGACACTGATCTTTAGATTATGACAGATAAAGGAGAAAAATGATGAGTTTACCAGTTCACCTCTACCCTAGACAAACTTGATGCTGTAAGTCTCAAACTTTAGCGTGAACATTTAGATTTAGGAGTCTTCATCAGACGCTCTTGATGTGAATCGTGGGGCACTGGCCTAGGAACTAGCACTTTAACAAGTGATTCTGGGCCAAGTGGCATAAGGACCACACTTGGAGAAGCATTGTTCTAATGGTAAAAAAGCAGAACACATAGGAAAGAGAAAAGAATAATGCTTATAAGAAAATCTAGAGGCAAGTGTCACTTCATGTGGTGCAGACAACATACTCAGGGCTAGCAAACGAATGGAGAGATCAGAGTGAATTATTTTTCCTGCAAATGGCATCTAGAATTTTTGGAAACATAAACAGGGATTTGTTTAGTAAAGATAATATCTTCAGCATAGCTCCTTGAATGAGACACTGAAAAATGGATGAATTACGCAATGCTTTTATATAAAGATTTACGCATTTTCTTCAAAGCACTTGTATTAACAAACTGCATCTGCAATAGTGTCTCTATGAACTCACCTTGCCCCATTTGAAAGATGAATAAATAGAAACCTAGAGACCACTTTGCCCATGGTCACACAACAAGCTAAGTGACTGAGCTAAGATTAGAACTCAGGCCTCAGTGCTGTCCAGAGATGCCTCAGTGGTGCCAGGCTGAAGTTACAGGAAGAGACAATGGAAAAACATACTTTGTGGCCTACTATGTTGGCATCATTTGGGGTGCTACACTATGTTTTTGTGCCGGAAGCTCATAAAACATGGTGCTGCTTAACAAGAACAAGAATAAACAAGCAGATTGCCTTCTCCACTTAGGTGTGTTTTGCCTTCTGGGCTATCCTTCAAAGTTCTCCAAGACTGCAGTCACAAAAGTGGGGTGGGCAGGGGGGAGGGACGAGACACCACCCAGGCCCATTACTCTCGCTACTCTTTGCATTATTATTGTTTTAGGAACACAACAGAAGACTCTGCTATGCTATGAGCTTTTTTAAAAAAACAGCTATTTGGGGGAAATTAGCATAATCTGGTGTTCCTTTGCCATCTGAAAACTGTATTTTACCTGAAGCAGCTGTCCCTAATTATTACACACCCTCATGTATCCAGTATGGACCCACCTGTCTATACAGTGAAGAGCTTTTGCTAAATGAAAAATCATTGAGGAAAGATAGACCAATCAGGACCATATTTAACGAGCTAGGATGCAGTTGCTCTCTTGTTGGCTGGAACATGCAGCACCCTCTAAATTTAAAGACCGTTGGGTCTTCCCTGGCAGTCCAGTGGTTAAGACTCCATGCTCCCAATACAGGGGACATGAGTTCGATCCCTGGTAGGGGAACTAAGATCTCACATGTCCCACAGCGTGGCCTAAAAAAAACATTAAAAGAGAATAAAAAAGAAAATTAAAAAAGGGAAAAAAATTTAAAAAATAAATTACAGACCGTGATACAGACAGCTCGTCTCAAAGACCACCCAACCACAGGAATTAGAGGTCACAAAGGCACTGACCAGAACAATAGACTGATGTAAATATCAAATGTTGGCTGGAGCCTCTAAATCTAACTGAATCCATCCTATCCTACAGATCAGGTCAAAAGGCATTTATTTCATCCCTACCTGCCCTCCTGATCCCTAAACTCATTAGATGTGAAAAAGAACCCCTGTTCTCCAATTTCCTACCTAATTATTGGGGGAGATAGACATGTTGGAATGGGTTTTTGTTGATTGGCTTTCTGTGTAATCTGTTAGCATTCCAACTTGTCAGAATATTTGTTGTTCTGTAGCATTTGGGTGAGGGGGGAGCTATAAATAAACAGAGCTGTGAGAGTATAGCCCACTGTCGGCATGGCTCGCAAGCCGTCCCATTATAACAACACACTCTGGATTTTACCTACTTACCTCCCATGTTCAGTAGCTGGCCTCTGCCCAAGGTTAGACGGAAATACCTTAGGTCACTGACATTTCACCTTCCATTTCTTCCAGCTCTTATTTTTTCTCCTCTATTGCAGGCAATAGGAGAGATGAGCCTCACTTCACAGGATACAGAGACAATTTTAATGAAAATAAGGGTGTTGGATGCAAGGAAAAAATGCAGACACTATTTTTTGCCTATTGTAAAATAATGCTCAGTATTAAAGATAGAAGCAAATCAGTATATAAGTAAGAAACTTTCATCAGAGTCCAATCTTTTAAAGCCAATTATTCCTTCCCTTTCAAGATACACAAGTAATGCAACAGATCAAATCAATGAGTTTCTCCTTTCCTGACATACCTCAAACCTCTCCCTGGGAACAGTATGGAGGTTCCTTAAAAAACTACAAATAGAACTACCATATGACCCAGCAATCCCACTACTGGGCATATACCCTGAGAAACCCAAAATTCAAAAAGAGTCATGTACCAAAATGTTCATTGCAGCTCTATTTACAATAGCCTGGAGATGGAAACAAGCTAAGTGCCCATCATCAGATGAATGGATAAAGAAGATGTGGCACATATATACAATGGAATATTACTCAGCCATAAAAAGAAACGAAATTGAGCTATTTGTAATGAGGTGGATAGACCTAGAGTCTGTCATACAGAGTGAAGTAAGTCAGAAAGAGAAAGACAAATACCGTATGCTAACACATATATATGGAATCTAAGAAAAAAATGTCATGAAGAACCTAGGGGTAAGACAGGAATAAAGACACAGACCTACTGGAGAACGGACTTGAGGATATGGGGAGGGGGGAAGGGTGAGCTGTGACAAAGCGAGAGAGAGGCATGGACATATATACACTAACAAACGTAAGGTAGATAGCTAGTGGGAAGCAGCTGCATAGCACAGGGATATCAGCTCTGTGCTTTGTGACCGCCTGGAGGGGTGGGATAGGGAGGGTGGGAGGGAGGGAGACGCAAGAGGGAAGAGATATGGGAACATATGTATATGTATAACTGATTCACTTTGTTATAAAGCAGAAACTAACACACCATTGTAAAGCAATTATACCCCAATAAAGATGTTAAAACAATTCAAGTTAAAGAATTAGAATAGAAAAAAAAAAAACCTCTCCCTGGGCAAACAGTTCTTTACAAACCAACATCAAACATTCCCTTCACTTGTGTCCCACCCCCATGTATAGCCATGTGCAGCTGTCCTGCCTGGACTTCATGTGGTCTACAGCCTCCAGTTTGCTTTGATTTTAAGCAAAAATCACAATGGTCTTCTCTAGTTGTTGTGGTACTAGGATGTGGGGAAGGGGTTTGGGGAGAAGCATATACTGTGTTCTCGACTGATTTCCAAGGGAAAGCCACCCTGCATCGCCTCCTCTTCCTTTCTTTTCTGCTTCCAATTTGCCCTTTCTACCCTCATGGCAAGTAAAGTGAGTTTTTAAAAAGAGAAAAGGATGAGAACACCCCTTTTTCTTTTGTCCGTACTACCTCAAGTCTTACATGCAAATTAGGACTTGCACAACTTATCCTACACTTCCTCTAGAACAAATGAATTTGGGTTAACATACCAATATCAGATCTTGAGATAGTGACCCAGGAGAAGAATCTAGCTCATTTGTTCAATAGGTTTGCTATTATTGCAAACGATAAAAATAAATAGCTGTCATTTATTGATTACTTAAGTGTTACAAAGCACTTTACATGTTCCATCTCATTTCATCTTCATTAATTACTATCATCATCTGCATTTTACAGTTTTGGAAACTAAGGCATGGAGAAGTTGTTTAATTTCTAGTAGAGTAATTGAAATAAAAGCTGATACGTATGACTCCAAAGCCTGTGCTTTTGACCACTAAATTTTACTGTCACATATATTCAGATCAACTCTGCCAAGAGGTATTTTCCATTTAAAAGAGGAAACAGTTTGAAAATTATTTTTGTGCTTTCCTCTTTTGCCTTTTTGAGTACTCAACTTACACCCTAGTCTGCCTGAGGTAATCATTTGGGGAGAGGGTGGGTGTGGAAGACAGAGGCATTAGCATTTATGACAGAAGGAGAAGAAATGAAGAGAAAGACAGGGCAATATTCACTTCTGACATACAAAATAGGATCGTGCAGTAGGGCAACAGCCTTCAAGCCAGGCTTTTGTCTTATGACAATAATAATAGTATAATTAATAAGATTTTTACTACTGCCTGAATGTCTCTACTCTTTTCAACATCTTGCTAGGAATTATATACACATACACACACAAAAATTATATGTAATTTTATGTAAAAAATACATATATTCAAGTTCCTTTATTTTTTCCTTTAGAAAGTCAAGGGTTAAATTGTAAGGATCCAGATCTTAGAGTGCCGCAGAAAAATAATCCATTTTCCTGTGACAGATAGGCCAACTCTATGACAGAAGCAGGATACAATCTAGTGTGGGTGAAAGAACATCTTCAGTCCTGGAAAATTGTGAGGGGAAGGAGGGCAGAAAAGACGGATGAGTCTACAGGGAGAATAACAGTAACATAAGTGACAGTAATACTACTCCCCAACTGAAACTATGGGAGGAGGCTACCTCACAGATAGAATGTGATCCCAGGTATTCTAGTTACGTTTTTACTGTGCTTCCCACCCTACCACAGCCAAATCACTAGGAGTATCAATCCCAACTCAACCAAAGCAGAATCAATATGTTCCTATAAACTTAGAAACTGGTTCTTCAGCTTTTTTCTAAGTTGTTACAGCAGAGTATTTAAGCCTGAATATCAAACCAATACCTTCTAAGGATATGCTGTATTATTTATTTGCTATATGACAAATTGAAGAACTTGCCATCTGCTTTACTTGGAGCCCTTTTCCAAAGAAGTAGGTAGGATAGTGTCATTGTTAAGAGAAAATACAGGCTCTGGAATCAGATTGGCCTGTGATCAAGTCCAGCTCTGCCACTTCCCAGCTATGTGATCTTGAAAATATTACTTAACCTCCTTGGGCCTCAATTTCCTCATATGTTAAAATGGAGGGGTTTTTCTGAGGATTAGATGGGATGATGTATGTTAAGTACTTAGCAGAGGCTCTAGAACATGTTGTTAAAAAAGAAATGACAGGCCCCAGATAGAGTCATTTGTGCTAAGCCCACATCAGCCAACCAAGTAATACCTAACCTAATTGCAGTTATAGCCTTCTTCAAGAATGCAGTCTTAACCGATCAGTCTGGAATTTTCTGGTCAGTACCAATGAGGTAATCTGTCACATAGCCCACTTCCGACCCCCATAGGTAGGTTACCTAAGCCTGAAATAATCCACTCTTTTCTCCCTTCTGCCTGTAAAAGGCTTTTATTTTGTACAGCCTCTCCGAGCTCCTTTCTACTTGCTAGATGGAATGCTGTCCAATTCATGAATCACTCAATAAAGCAACTTAGATGTTTAAATTTTACTTGGTTGAATTTTTGTATTTAACAGATTTGGTGGAAGTGATGGGATCTGAAGTAAACTTCTGATGGCACTTGGAGACAACAAAAAACACAGGTGTGGTGCCTTTGAGAACCCCTTTTTTTTCTTAATTATTTTTAACATCTTTATTGGAGTATAATTGCTTTAAAATGGTGTGTTAGTTTCTGCTGTATAACAAAGTGAATCAGGTATATGTGTGTGTGTGTATATATATATATATATATATATATATATATATATATCCCCATATCTCTTCCCTCTTGCGTCTCCCTCCCACTCCCACCCTCCCTATCCCACCCCTCTAGGTGGTCACAAAGCACCGAGCTGATCTCCCTGTGTTATGCTTCCCACTAGCTATCTATTTTACATTTGATAGTGTATATATGTCCATGCCACTCTCTCACTTCATCCCAGCTTACCCTTCCCCCTCCCCATGTCCTCAAGTCCATTCTCTATGTCTGCGTCTTTATTCCTGTCCTGCCCCTAGGAGAACCCCTTTTTAAATTCACTGTCTTTCTCACCATTTCTGAGAGCCGTGGGTAACTTCCTCTCAGTTCTGAGCTCCACTCTCTTTGTATTGAGCTCCCAACCTAACTGTTTTTCCAATACAGGGTACATAAGCTTGAGCTGGCAGATGGCTTTGTCCAGAGCCCAACTGAGCTGGCAAATGGTTCTGCCCAGAGACCAATTGAGCTGGCAGACAGTTCTGCCCAGAGCCAAGCCCCTAGCCTTTCAGACTGCAATTCCCAGGATTTTGAGTGGAAAACCCCAGCCCTTGATTCCATCTGAAGATCCACATGGGAACTGTTGGTGGCAGTGCACAGTTCCCCATCCATGTGGAACCCCCAGTCCTCAGTTCCCATTTATTGAGGTCTGCTGATTCAATCCTTTCCTCAGCCCAAGGTTTCACAGGAAGTGTTGGTGTTGTACACAGGGCCTTCTCTTGACCAAGACCCAGTAGCATCTCTTGGTTACTGCCAGTATATTGAGGTGCACATGTTTATCTTGTTCTGTGTCAATTTATCAGAGATGGGATTTTTAATTTCTTAAGAGTCAAGTATGCCATCTTCCAGCACAGCTGCTTATTATATGTCTAAGAACTATATTCTCAGAAGCTGTAAATATCTACAAAAATGGCAAAACCTTACTAAAAACAACTAAAATTACAAGGACCATTATGGGGAATGTTCCAATTAGACAAGATCATTAATTAAGAAGTACACTCAAAAGTAAGGATTCTAAATTACACAAACAGAATGGGATACCTATGCAGAAGCTTCCAAAAGGCTTTGGGATTCTAAAATAGATTCATTGAAAGACTAGCTACAAAAGGCTAGTGAAAAATTAAAAACACAAGGAGTGCCTAAAACAAAAGATGATAGGGCTGACATCGCTCCTACAGCTCCCCTCTAGCCTTCTTTACCTGAGTACTCACATTTCACTAATTTTTTGCCTGAACTGCTTTTCCTCTCTGAAGAGACTGTTAAAATTACCTTTTAAAATAAAACTACCCAAGGTTGCAGATGAACCTCTTCGAGTATCTTTCACTCCTTGGTCCAAAACTGAACTAAGAGCCATAGTTAAAGAACTTCCTAAACCTAGGGAGGATCCCCAAAAGTTTTTCGAAGAATTTAGAGTCATACTGGGGTCTATGACCCCGGGCTGCCAGGTCTTTATCAGCTTGTGTGCATGTTGGTAGGACCTGGTGAAGCCCCGAAGTGGATGCAGGAAGCAAAATGGCAAAGCTCAGAGGATGATATTTGAGACCTTTAACCAGAGAAAGCTCACAAAATAGCAAGTGACCTTCTACAAGCCATTCCTAGAGTCTTCCTTACTTACACTGATTGGCCAATCATTCAAACATACAAACAAAGAAAGATGAATATGTGGCAGATGTTAAAGCCCATTCAGAAACCCACTTCCTATGACATTCTGGGTTCCACACATTAAATAGGGTCACCCAACATGCTCTAGCTGCCAAATTTATAAACAGATTATCTCCCAAGATTAGTGGATTGATCTAAAGGCAGAAAATACGGTGGGAGGTCAACAGTCTGACTGAACTTGCGACTAGAGCCAAGCACTTTGAAAGGAAGATCCACTAAAACTATGACCTTCCTTTGCTGATCAAGCTTGCCTTAATCGTTACTACAAAAAAATTCCATGTCCTCCAAGCATCACACAGCCTAAAAATAAGATGTTTGCCCAAATTGCTTTTCAGGAACTTGGAGTCAGATATCAAGCTGGGTAAGACTGGCTAAGACCACCATCCCTACAATTGCGCATGCAAGAGTATCCACTCAGTGACCTCTTGATGTCAGAGGGTCAAAATTTCCACCCTCAGAACATGCTAACGCCACCATTTTCTAAACATGCATCCCATGAAGAAGTTTAGTTGAGACTGCACTGAACAACAATTATCTCATCTTTTTCTTATTTCCAATCACTTTCCCCACCATCCCCAGGCCACAGCTTTATCACATAAACATCCCAAGCCCCTCAACTTCAGGGAGACGGATTTGAGATTCATTATCCCATCTCTTCACTTGGCTGCCTCATGCATCCCTTTCACTGCTGCAAACCTCAGTGTCTCAGCATTTGGCTTGCTTCACGTCCAGCAAACAGAGCTGTTTCAGGAACACTTGGAGCAAGATGGTAAACAAAAATCTGCCAAGCCATTGCCCTTACAACTACACCAGCTCCTAGGCCACAGACATAAAATAATACCTGGCCCCCCACAAGGCACCCTTCTCGGGGTCCACTGTTAAAACAATGGTGCAAAGATCAATGTTTCAATTGTAATCAACTGGGACACTGGAAAAATGATTGTCCTTAAAGATCCTATGGAAATTCTTCAGCTCAAGTGCCACCATAGCTACCCCCAAGGGAGGGGTCCTATATGGGCCCCTTCCTGAGTTGACAGGACTCGAAGGGATTCTCTGGGAAACTGAACAGTAATTTCCTTAAACAGCTAACGGGAAACCAAAATTAAAACTTATTTTAGGAGACCTTCAAGATGGCGGAAGAGTAAGACGTGGAGATCACCTTCCTCCACACAAATACATCAAAAATACATCTAGGGCTTCCCTGGTGACACAGTGGTTGAGAGTCCGCCTGCCGATGCAGGGGATACGGGTTCATGCCCCGGTCCGAGAAGATCCCACATACCGCAGAGCGGCTGGGCCCGTGAGCCATGGCCGCTGAGCCTGCGTGTCCGGAGCCTGTGCTCCGCAACGGGAGAGGCCACAGCAGTGAGAGGCCCGCTTACCGCAAAAAAAAAAAAAAATACATCTACATGTGCAACAACTCCTACAGAACACCTACTGAATGCTGGCAGAAGACTTCAGACTTCCCAAAAGGCAAGAAAATCCCCACGTACTTGGGTAGGGCAAAAGAAAAAACAGAGACAAAAGCATAGGGACAGGACCTGCACCTATGGGAGGGAGCTGTGAAGGAGGAAATGTTTCCACACACTAGGAAGCCCCTTCACTGGCGGGGATGGGGGTTGGACGTGGGGGAAGCTTCAGAGCCATGAAGGAGAGCACAGCAACAGGGGTGCAGAGGGCAAAGTGGAGAGATTCCTGCACAGAGGATTGGTGCCGACCAGCACTCACCAGCACTCACCAGCCTGAGACGCTTGTCTGCTTCCCTGCCAGGGTGGATGGGGGCTGGGGCTGAGGCACGGGCTTCGGAGGGTGGATCCCAGGGAGAGGACTGGGGTTGGCTGTGTGAACACAGCCTGAAGGGGCTTAATGTGCCACAGCTACCTGGGAGGGAGCCTGGGAAAAAGTCTGGACCTGCAGGAGAGGCAAGAGACCATTGTTTCGGGGTGCGCAAGGAGAGTGGATTCCTTCCCAGTGTGCCCACAGAAGGTACAGCATCGCCTAAATGAGCTCCAGAGATGGGTGTGAGCAGCGGTTATCAGCTTGGACCCCAGACATGGGAATGAAACACTAATGCTGCTGCCGCTACTATCAAGAATCCTGTGTGCAAGTCGAGGTCACTATCTACACCCCCCAGAAGCCTGTACAGCCTGCCACTGCCAGGGTCCCGTGATCCAGAGACAACTTCCCTGAGAGAACACATGGCGCACCTTAGGCTGTTGCAACGTCATGCTGGCCTCTGCTGCCGCAGGCTCACCCTGCATTCCAATTATGACTACCGTACCCCTCACTCCCCCAAGCCTGAGTGAGCAAGAGAGCCCCAATCAGCTGCTGCTTTAACCCCCTCCTGTCTGGGTTGGGAAAAGGCTCCTAAGGGCAGCCTACACAGAGAGGCGGGGCCAAATCCAAAGCTGAACCCCAGGAGCTGTGCAAACAAAGAAGAGAAGGGGAAATTACTCTACGCAGCCTCAAGAGCAGCAGATTAAATCCGCACAATCAACTTGATAAACCCTGCATCTAAAGAATACCTGAATAGACAACGAAAGTTCCCAAAATTGAGGTGGTGGATTTTGGGAGCAACTGTAGACTTGGGGTTTGCTTTCTGCGTCTAATTTGTTTCTGGTTTTATGTTTTAGTTTAGTATTTAGTGCTTATTATCATTGGTGGATTTGTTTATTCGTTTGGTTGCTCTCTGCCTGTTATTTGTAACATATATATATTATTTTTTCTCCTTTTTCTCTTTCTGTGAGTGTCTATGTGTATGCTTCTTTATATAACTTTGTCTATATAGGTTTGCTTTTACTATTTGTCCCAGGGTTCTGTCTCTTCATTTTCTTTGCTTTTGTTTTTTTCTCGTTCTTCTTTCCTTCTGAGCCATGTGGCTGGCAGGGGCCTTGTGCTCCAGCCGGGCATTGGGCATAAGCCTCTGAGGTGGGAGGCCCAAGTCCAGGACATTGGACCACCAGAAATCTCCAGGACCCACATAATATCAATCAGCAAGAGGTCTCCCAGAGATCTTCATCTCAACACTAAGACCCAGCTCCACCCAAGGGTTTCCAAGCTCCAGTGCTGGATGCCCCATACCAAACAACTAGCAAAACAGGAACACAACTCCACCTATTAGCAGAGAGCCTCCCTAATGTCATACTTAGTTCACAGACGCTCCAAAACACACCACCAGATGTGGCCCTGCCCACCAGTAGGACAAGATCCAGCCCCACACACCAGAACACAAGCACCAGTCCCCTCCACCAGGAAACCTACACAAGCCAACCTCACATACTGTGGGCAGACACCAAAAACAATGGGAACTATGAAGCTATAGCCTGCAAAAAGGAGACACCAAACACAGTAAGTTAAGCAAAATGAGAAGACAGAGAAATATGCAACAGATGAAGAAGCAAGATAAAAACCCAACAGACAAAATAAATGAAGAGGAAATAGTCAGTCTACCTGAAAAAGAATTCAGAGTAATGATAGTAAAGATGATCCAAAATCTTGGAAACAGAATGGAGAAAATATAAGAAACGTTTAACAAGGACCTAGAAGAATTAAAGAGCAAACAAACAATGATGAACAAAACAATAAATGAAATTTAAAAATACTCTAGAAGGAATCAATAGCAGAATAACTGAGGCAGAAGGACAGATAACAGACCTGGAAGATAAAATAGTGGAAATAACTGCTGCAGAGCAGAATAAAGAAAAGAGAATGAAAAGAATTGAGGACACTCTCGGAGACAACTGGGACAACATTAAACGCAACAACATTTGAATTATAGGGGTCCCAGAAGAGGAAGAGAAAAAGAAAGGCTCTGAGAAAATATTTGAAGAGACTATAGTTGCAAACTTTCCTAATAAGGGAAAGGAAATAGTCACTAAAGTCCAGGAAGTGCAGAGAGTCCCTTACAGGATAAATCCAAGGAGAAACATGCCAAAACACATATTAATCAAAATATCAAAAATTAAATTCAAAGAAAAAATATTAAAAGCAGCAAGGGAAGAGCAATATGATACAAGGGAAACCCCTTAAGGTTAACAGGTGATCTTTCAGCAGAAACTCTGCAAGCCAGAAGGGAGTGGCAAGACATATTTAAAGTGATGAAAGGGAAAAAACAACAACCAAGATTACTGTACCCAGCAAGGATTTCATTCAGATTTGATGGAAAAATTAAAACCTTTACAGATAAGTAAAAGTTAAGAGAATTCAGCACCACCAAACCAGCTTTACAACAAATGCTAAAGGAACTTCTCTAGGCAGGAAACACAAAAGAAGGAAAAGACCTACAAAAACAAACCCAAAACAATTAAGAAAATGGTAATAGAAACATACATATCAATAACTACATTAAAGGTAAGTGGATTAAATGCTCCAACCAAAAGAAACAAACTGGCTGAATGGATACAAAAACAAGACCTGTATATATGCTGTCTACAAGAGACCCACTTCAGACCTAGGGACACATACAGGCTAAAAGTGAGTGGGAAAAGATATTCCATGAAAATGGAAATCAAAAGAAAGCTGGAGTAGCAGTTCTCATATTAGACAAAGTAGACTTTAAAATAAAGACTATTACAATAGACAATGAAGGACACTACATAATGATCAAGGGATTAATCCAAGAAGAAGATACAACAATTGTAAATATTTATGCACCCAACAAAGGAGCACCTCAATACATAAGGCAAATGCTAACAGCCATGAAAGGGGAAATAGACAGTAACACAATCATAGTAAGGGACTTTAACATCCCACTTTCACCAACGGACAGATCATCCAACATGAAAATAAGTAAGGAAACACAAGCTTTAAAAGACACATTAGACCAGAGACGTAATTGATATTTACAGGACATTCCATCCAAAAACAACAGAATACACTTTCTTCTCAAGTGTTTATGGAACATTGTCCAGGATTGATCAAATCTTGGGTCACAAATCAAGCCTTGGTAAATAAGAAAACTGAACTCATATCAAGTATCTTTTCCAACCACAACGCTATGAGGCTAGATATCAATTACAGTAAAAATACTGTAAATGGGGCTTCCCTGCTGGAGCAGTAGTTGGGAGTCTGCCTGCCAATGCAAGGGACATGGGTTCGTGCCCTGGTCCGGGAAGATCCCACATGCCGTGGAGTGGCTGGGCCCATGAGTCATGACCACAGAGGCTGCACGTCCGGAGTCTGTGCTCTGCAACAGGAGAGACCACAAGAGTAAGAGGTCCGTGAACCACCAAAAAAAAAACTGTAAAAAGACATGGAGGCTAAACAATACACTACTGAATAACCAAGAGGTCACTGAAGAAATAAAAGAGGAAATCAAAAAATACCTAGAAACAAATGACAATGAAAATACGATGACCCAAAACCTACGGGATGCAGTAAAAGCAGTTCTAAGAGGGAAGTTTATAGCAATACAATCCTACCTCAAGAAACAAGAAAAATCTCAAATAAACAATGTAACATTAAACCTAAAGCAATAAGAGAAAGCACAGCCAAAAAACCCCAAATTTAGCAGAAGGAAAGAAATCATACAGATGAGATCAGAAATAAATGAAAAAGAAATGAAGGAAATAATAGCAAATATCAATAAGACTAAAAGCTGGTTCTTTGAGAAGATAAACACAATTAATAAACAATTAGCCAGACTCATCAAGAAAAAAAGGGGGAAGACTCAAATCAATAAAATTAGAAATGAAAAACGAGAAGTAAAACCGACCCTGCAGAAATACAAACGATCATGAGAGATTACTACAAGCAACTATATGCCAATAAAATGGACAACGTGGAAGAAACGGACAAATTCTTAGAAAAGTAAAACTTGCCAAGACTGAACCAGGAAGAAATAGAAAATATAAACAGACCAATCACAAAAACTGAAACTGAAACTGTGATTTAAAACATTCCAATAAACAAAAGTCCAGGACCAGATGGCTTCACAGGCAAATTCTATCAAACATTTAGTGAAGAGCAAACACCTATCCTTCTCAAACTCTTCCAAAATATAGCAGAGGGAGGAACACTCCCAAATTCATTCTATGAGGCCACCATCACCCTGATACCAAAACGAGACAAAGATGTCACAAAAAAGAAAACTACAGACCAATATCACTGATGAACATAGATGCAAAAATCCTCAACAAAATACTAGCAAACAGAATCCAACAGCACATTAAAAGGAGCATACACCATGATCAACAGGGGTTTATCCGAGGAATGCAAGGATTCTTCAATATACGCAAATCAATCAATGTGATACACCATATTAACAAATTGAAGGAGAAAAACTATATGATCACCTCAACAGATGCAGAGAAAGCTTTCGACAAAATTCAACACCCATTTATGATAAAAACCCTGCAGAAAGTAGGCATAGAGGGAACTTACCTCAACATAATAAGGACCATATATGACAAACCCACAGCCAACATCGTCCTCAATGGTGAAAAATTGAAACCATTTCCACTAAGATCAGGAAAAAGAAAAGGTTGCCCACTCTCACCACTCTTATTCAACATAGTTTTGGAAGTTTTAGCCACAGCAATCAGAGAACAAAAAGAAATAAAAGGAATCCAAATTGGAAAAGAAGAAGTAAAGCTGTCACTGTTTGCAGATGACATGATACTATATATAGAGAATCCTAAAGATGCTACCAGAAAACTACTAGAGCTAATCAATGCATTTGGTAAAGTATCAGGATACAAAATTAATGCACAGAAATCTCTTGCATTCCTACACACTAATGATGAAAAATCTGAAAGTGAAATTAAAAAAACACTCCCATTTACCATTGTAACAAAAAGAATAAAATACCTAGGAATAAACCTAGCTAAGGAGACAAAAGACCTGTATGCAGAAAATTATAAGACACTGATGAAAGAAATTAAAGATGATACAAATAGATGGAGAGGTGTACCATGTTCTTGGATTGGAAGAATCAACATTGTGAAAATGACTCTACTACCCTAAGCAATCTACAGGTTCAGTGCAATCCCTATCAAACCACCACTGGAATTTTCACAGAACTAGAACAAAACATTTCACAATTTGTAGGGAACCACAAAACACCCCGTATAGCCAAAGCAATCTTGAGAAAGAAAAACAGACCTGGAGGAATCAAGCTCCCTGACTTCAGATTATACTACAAAGGTACAGTAATCAAGACAGTATGGTAATGGCACAAAAACAGAAATATAGATCAGTGGAACAGGATAGAAAGCCCAGAGATAAACCCACACACATATGGTCACCTTATCTTTGGTAAAGGTGGCAAGAATATAATATGGAGAAAAGACATCCTCTTCAATAAGTGGAGCTGGGAAAACTGGACAGCTATATGTAAAAGAATGAAATTCGAACACTCCTTAACACCATACACAAAAATAAACTCAAAATGGATTAATGACCTAAATGTAAGGCCAGAAACTGTCAAACTCTTAGAGAAAAACATAGGAAGAATACTCTATGACATATATCACAGCAGGATCCTTTTTGACCCACCTCCTAGGGAAATGGAAATAAAAACAAAAATAAACAAATGGGACCTAATGAAACTTCAAAGCTTTTGCACAGCAAAGGAAGCCATAAACAAGATGAAAAGACAACCCTCAGAATGGGAGTCAATATTTGCAAATGAAGCAACTGACAAAGGATTAATCTCCAAAATTTACAAGCAGCTCATGCAGCTCAATATCAAAAAAACAGACAACCCAATCCAAAAATGGGCAGAAGAACTAAATAGTCATTTCTCTAAAGAAGATATGCAGATTGCCAACAAACACATGAGAGAATGCTCAACATCATTAATCATTAGAGAAATGCAAATCAAAACTACAATGAGACATCATCTCACACCAGTCAGAATGGCCATCATCAAAAAATCTAGAAACAATAAATGCTGGAGAGGGTGTGGAGAAAAGGGAACACTCTTGCACTGCTGGTGGGAATGTGAATTGGTTCAGCCACTATGGAGAACAGTATGGAGGTTCCTTAAAAAACTACAAATAGAACTACCATATGACCCAGCAATCCCACTACTGGGCATATACCCTGAGAAAACCAAAATTCAAAAAGCGTCACGTACCAAAATGTTCATTGCCGCTCTATTTACAATAGCCAGGAGATGGAAACAACCTAAGTGCCCATCATTGGATGAATGGATAAAGAAGATGTGGCACATATATACAATGGAATATTACTCAGCCATAAAAAGAAATGAAATTGAGCTATTTGTAATGAGGTGGATAGACCTAGAGTCTGTCATACAGAGTGAAGGAAGTCAGAAAGAAAAAGACAAATACCGTATGCTAACACATATATATGGAATTTAAGAAGAAATAAAAATGTCATGAAGAATCTAGGGGTAAGACAGGAATAAAGACAGAGACCTACTGGAGAACGGACTTGAGGATATGGGGAGGGGGAAGGGTGAGCTGTGACAGGGCGAGAGAGAGTCATGGACATGTACACACTAACAAACGTAAGGTAGATAACTAGTGGGAAGCAGCCGCATGGCACAGGGATATCGGCTCGGTGCTTTGTGACCACCTGGAGGGGTGGGATAGGGAGGGTGGGAGGGAGGCAGACGCAAGAGGGAAGAGATATGGGAACATATGTATACGTATAATTGATTCACTTTGTTATAAAGCAGAAACTAACACACCATTGTAAAGCAATTATACTGCAATAAAGATGTTAAAAAAAAAAGACTATACACCCAGAGATAGAAGATTATACTTCTAGAGATAGAAGACTATACATCTAGACATACAAGAGTATATCCTAGAGATAGAAGACTTTACAACTAGAAATAGAAAAGTATACTGTTAAAGATAGAAGACTTGAACCCATGATTCCTGCATTGGCAGGCAGATTCTCAACCACTGCACCACTAGGGAAGTCTGGAAGCTACATTTTTTTGCATTGCCTATCTAAATATATCTTTGTTCAATTTTCACACCCAATTTGTAGTTTTGCTGGGCATAGAAATTAGGTTGACAGTTATAAAAAAAAAACTACAAATAGAACTACCATACGACCCAGCAATCCCACTACTGGGCATGTACCCTGAGAAAACCATAATTCACAAAGAGTCATGTACCACAATGTTCATTGCAGCTTTATTTACAATAGCCAGGACATGAAAGCAACCTAAGTGTCCATCGACAGATGAATGGATAAACAAGATGTGGCACATATATACAATGGAATATTACTCAGCCATAAAAAGAAACGAAATTGAGTTATTTGTAGTGAGGTGGATGGACCTAGAGTCTGTCATACAAAGTAAGTCAGAAAGAGGAAAACAAATGCCGTATGCTAACACATATATATGGAATCTAAAAAACAACAAAAAAAATGGTCATGAAGAACCTAAGGACAAGATGGGAATAAAGATGCAGACCTACTTGAGAATGGACTTGAGGATACGGGGAGGGAGAAGGGTAATCTGGGACAAAGTGAGAGAGAGGAAGTGTATATATGGACATATAAACACTACCAAATGTAAAATAGATAGCTAGTGGGAAGCAGTCACATAGTACAGGGAGATCAGCTTGGTGCTTTGTGACCAGCTAGAAGGGTGGGATAGGGAGGGTGGGAGGGAGGGAGATTCAAGAGGGAAGAGATATGGGGATATATGTATATGTATAACTGATTCCCTTTGTTATAAAGCAGAAACTAACACATCATTGTAAAGCAATTATACTCCAATAAAAATGTTAAAAAATAAAAAAGTATAATCACCTATGTTCCATGTTGTCTTTATCAGGTCTTTGATTATTTAAACCTCATACTCTTGATATTAAAAGACCTACGTTTTGCTCAGAACTATGTAATTCCAGTTATTATCTTAAAATATTGTATGTTACAGAAATAACCAAATTTCTTTGTCAATTCCATTATAGTGATTTCTCATCAGATCTTTAATAATGGGCATTTTTAAATCCCGAGTCACAGATTCCAACAGGAGTTACTAGGAAGTGTTCATCACTCAAAAATAGTTCCCTTTGACAGATTTCTTCTTTCTGGTTGAGTATAAATGCAAATGAGTCTATGATCAGGAACCTCTCCTTAACTCTTCAAAATATTGCAGGATGCATTGCTAAACAATAATAGCTTCCCAAGAAAAATCCTTAATACTCTCTGGCCAAAAGATAGCCTTCTTGATAATAGGATAGTCTTTGATTACCTTTTAGCTGAGCAAGGTGGTGTCTGTGCTGTGGCCAACACCACCTACTACATCTGGATTAACCCTTCTGGGGAAGTTAAAACTCAGTTACATAAAATCACTGAGCAAGCCACTTCCCTTAAATAGGTGACTCCTTCAATGGGGTCTATCTTTGACTTATTTGATTTTGACTGGCTTGAACCTTGGGAATCATGGCTCCAAAGGGCACTCTAGATATTGTGAATTATCCTGTTTATAATAGTCACACAGTAATCTCCCTGTGTATTGTATTCCCTCAAAAGCTTTAAATGCATGTTCACAGCCACTAACCACCAAGTAAATGATCTCCCTAAGACTGAAATGTCAGAAAAGAAATGAAGAGAATGACCAACTTAAACATTGTGAAGCCATGACCTCTGAATATTACAGGGATTAAGCAGACCTCATGACTTATGGATACCACATAAAGGATCAAAAAACACTGCGAGGACTACAGAGTGGTAGCTGAGAGTGTTGCCAATGTCTTGAATTTTGATCACGTCTCTCATTTAAGGTGAGAGTCTGATCAAAAAGGGGGGGATTGCTTAAAAAAAAGAAACAATAGGTCCAAAATTGAGTCACTTGTGCTAAGCCCCACGTCAGCAAACCAAGATTTGATACCTAACCTAACTCTTCTGCTTATAAATGCCTTCTATTTTGTACAGCTCCTCAGAGTTCCTTTCTCTTTCCTAGATGGGATGCTGTCTGATTTGTGAATCATTCAATAAAGCCAATTAGATCTTTAAATTACTTGTTTGAATATTTGCTATTTAACAATGGTTATAATAAAATAAATGATCACTCAATATAAGACTATTAATGCAAGTGGTACAGCCACTATATAAAAGAGTAAGATAGAATCTTGCAAAATTAAACATGCAACTCCCATATGACCAAGAATTTGCACTTCTGGGCATTTATCTGAGAGAAATGAAGACTTACATTCACATACGAAGCTGTACATGAATGTTTATAGCAGCTTTAATTTTAATAGACAAAAATTGGAAAGAACCCAGATTTCCTTAAGTAGATGAATGGTTACACAAACTGTGGTACTCGTACCATTTTTTTTTTACTAAGAAAAAAAAAAAGACACAAAACAACTTGGATGAACCTCCAGGGAACTGTGCTGAGTGCAAAAGCCAATTTCAAAGGTTACATACTGCATGATTCATTCTCAAAATGACAAGATTATGGAGATGGAGAACAGAGTAGTGGTTCCCTGTAGTTAGGGAGGGGGAACAGTAGAGATAATTGTGACTATAAAAGGGCAGCATAAGGTATCCACGTGGTGATAGAACTGTGCTGTAACTTGATTTTGGTGGTGGTCCCAAGAATATACATATGTAATAAAATTACATAGAACTAAATACATGCAAACACATACAAATGAGTACATGTAAAACTAATGAAATCTGAATAAGATTGATGGATTACATCAATATCAATTTCCTGGTTGTACTATATAGTGTATCATCATACTATAGTTTTAGAAGATATCTTTGGGGGAAACGGGATAAAGAGTACACTGGATCTCGCTATATTAGTTCTTACAACTGCATAGGGCTCTATAGTTATCTCAAACTAAAAGTTTAAAGAAACTATTAATGTCTTTATTCTAAAATAGGCATAACCCAATATAAGCTGCCACTCTATACAGTAAGGCCCCTTCTGCACCTGGGCGACCTTCTATTTTACAATAAACCAAAGACAATTTTTAAAATGCTTTCTTGGGATCTTGAGTTTTAACTTTTACCACTATTTATAATCAATTTAGTGTGGGGGGTGGGTTCCCACTTCCAATTTAACACCAGAAATCTGTCTACAAAAAAACCTGTTAACCATCAGGCCACTCACAAATCAGCAGATACAGAAGTGCCTCCATAAAATCTGGGATTCACAGTCAGCCAGACCTGGGTTTGAACTCTGTCTCTGCAGCCTCACTTACTTTGTGATAATGACCAAGTCATTGAATCTCATTATACCTGTTTTTTTATGAGGCTGAAATAAAAAGACATTGGTGGAAACATATAGAGCATTTTAGGTGGCAAGTATGTTTCTTCTACCATCCCTTGCACACACACTGAGCCCTAAAACAGCTCCCATTCATGCAAATAGGATTTAATCATATGTACATGAAACAATAAAGAAAATATTCTCTAGGGGCCTCAGACTCTTCAAGGGAAGTAAATTATTTTAATAAAAGTTATATGTCAATTTCCTGGTTGTGATACTACAATTATGGAACCATTGGGGGAAAGTAGGTGAAGGGTACATGGAACTTCTCTGTACTATTTTTGCAATATTATATGAATGTGTAATTATTTCAAAATTTTAAAAAAGTTTTTAAAAAGAGGAAGATGTGTCATGGTTCTGAGGTTATTGAGAAATTCATATTCACCGCCATTTAAAACTTTGTAAAAATTTTATGCCTCCCCTCCAAACAGGTACTTTAAAATAGTTTTTTAAAATCTCAACATTGAGTGGGACCTTAGAAGTTATCCAGATTAGCTGATACAGAAGTCCCTTGCACAATTTCACTAACATATTATTATTCAATTCGAATGTCTCCATTGACAAGAAACTCACTCGCTACCAAAGGAACCCTATCTATTTAGAAGCAGATCTAATACTTTGAAAACTCTTCTTTACATTGACCTCAAGTCTGCCTCCATCTAATTTTCACCTTTGGTTCATATTTTCCCCACTCCTCATTTCCAAGGAAGTAATAAAGCATTTTTGGTGGATTTTTAGTATATTAAATAAATCATTCTTTTTTTTTTAAATGTATGCTCCAGAGGACACTGGATTCTTTATTGAGATGATGAGGCCCCAAACAAATGCAAGGTTAGTTTAAGGAAGTTGAACATGAACCTGTGAAGAGTGAAAATGAACCCGACTGATTTGATTTCCCCCATCCTGGCTGCTGAATTTGAAAAATAAGTAGGTGGATTGCAGAGGTTTGTGTTTTCTTCTTAGTTCTAATGATCTCTAGAGTCTAGATTCTAGAGGTTGCCATTCAAACATTTAAAATACAGTAGGTACAATTTTCAAGTTTTATCTTTAGATCATAATATCTGATTCAGGTTCTCAAGGCAACACTCTTCAAAGGCCAATATTTGGGTTTGAGGTAGCTAGAAAAGTGGAACTCCCTGAGTTTGGTGTAGGAACAATCCCTTTAACGGACTGTTGTCTAACAGAGTCGCTTTGAAGAAGTGATTTGCATTTTCCTGGGAGCCAATACAGGAATTTTCTGGCTGGGAGGACCATAGGATTGACCTGTCACCACAAAGCCCTGCTGCCTTCTTATCTGCTTGGCCCCACACTGTGCATTTCCCCCAAATCACTATATGCTCCATTGTCTTGATCTCTTTTCTTCCATGTTGAACAGTTACTTGTTTCACGTCCTACCCCACTCTGTCTTTCTCCACATCCTTGTGAGGGATGTTAGAGTCACACAGGCAATGACTTTTACAGGATGGAATATGTCATTCTCCAGTTCTGGTTGTCCATCCTGCAGGCTGAACACCTCAAAGTCTTTTTGTTTTTGTTTTTAGTATAAAAGAAAACAAAACAAAACACATGATCTCTCCGGAACCCCACAAATTCAAGCTTAATTTTGTTCCTCTCCAGTCCCCCTCCCTGAGCTCCATCTTCACATATGTTCTTGGCTGAAATGTCACTGTCCACCTCTCATTCAGGGTGTAAGTTCCCCCAGCTCCATTTGCTGGGGTTCAGAAAACATTAGGAACAAGAGGTTTCAGTCCATTCATAACTCACACAGGTAAATGCCTGTGTTTAAACAATATCTTTTTTTAATTAATTTATTTATTTTTGGCTGCGTTCGTTCTTCATTGCTGCACGCAGGCTTTCTCTACTTGTGGCGAGTGGGGGGCTACTCTTCGTTGTGGTGCGCGGGCTTCTCATTGCGGTGGCTTCTTTTGCTGGGGAGCACGGGCTCTAGGTGCGTGGGCTTCAGTAGTTGTGGCACGCGGGCTCAGTAGTCATGGCTCACGGGCTCTAGAGCGCAGGCTCAGTAGTTGTGGTATATGGGCTTAGTTGCTCTGTGGCATGTGAGATCTTCCCAGACCAGGGCTTGAACCCGTGTCCCCTGCATTGGCAGGCAGATTCTTAACCACTGCCACCAGGGAAGTCCTCAACAGGTATTTATTAAGTGTCCACTGTATGCCCTGCATGCTTCTAGGAAAGTGGGGAGGGCAGAGGTAGTTTTCTATATTCACGGACATTTCCAACTAGCTGCCAGGAAGAGCAAATCTACTTCGTATATTGAGAAGAAGGCCAGTACTAAGCTGCGTATCCCAGCTGTGCGCTTTTGCTGCCCAGAGATAAAGGAGGGCCAGGGTAGCCTGAAAAACTTTGAGAAGGTGGAGTTATCCATGTGGACAAGGAAATAAGACAGGTAGGCAATACCTATCTCTTTCATCACTAAAGGCAGATAACTGCTATCATTTCCTGAAGAAACATCAGACCAATAATCAGCAGAATTTAACCAATTCAACAACATATAGTGATAATAATAGAAAATGACAAGACTTTGCCTTGGATTTACATAAAACCTTTTCTCTGAACAGCAACTAATAACGAGGCTGGTGCCAGTGCCTCTTCTGTCTTAGAAGTAAGAGCTTCTTGCAAACACCTTGTCTTTGCTTTAACTTATGTCATTTGGATGGGAAATTTCCAAATTTGTGCTTTTTATTATATATATATATATATATATATTGCATTATGAAAAGCTAAGGGGGAAGAGACGATTTCTCAGAGCACCATCCAGGTGTAAAGAATTAATACTCCTTTGGATTTGCTGGAAATTTACATGTGAAATCCTCATTAATGCTAATGTGAGTTTTGGAGCTGTGTAAATCTCCCATATCAAGGAAAAAAACATACTATCTGGAGGACTTCAATTGACATATTCTATTAACTCTCCGAGATTCCAGCTAATTGATTTTCATTTTAATCACTGCTCTGTCCCCACTGCTGACCCCACAATGGAAAAAAAAAATGTATCTTGCATTATGAAAACCAATGCAGCTCTCTTTCTCCTTGACCAAGCTCAGAATTGGACTATAAGTGTGACATGACCCTTTAAAACCTTATTTTGCAGCCAAATCCTTTGCTCTCTCTCGTTCTCATGTGACAGCAAGGGTTTCTGGCCCCTGGGGCACTAAGCACTCATAAAAAAATCCCTTCTTAATAATTATTGTTATTATTTTCCATTTGGTAAGTGGCAATATTGTCCCGCTAGACTAAAAGGCCACATCCTGTGTCCTCCTCCCAATACCTCATGAAATCGTGCTGATATTGCTTCAAAATATAAACTTCTGTCCTTGGTTGTTTTGGGTAGTGGCTGGGCATTGGGGGTGGAGAAAGGTCTTCTAGATTGTCAGCTTTGGGAAACGTATATGGCAGTTGGTCATGTGGGCAAAAGTGGGAGCCAGGATCAGGAGTGCTGAGGTAAGTCCAGGGCCAGAGGAAAGGGAATTAGAACAAGAGAGAGGCAGTCCTGGGGAAGGACTTGGCACCCAATGTCCAAGGCAGAGGCTTCTGTGAGCAGTCCAGAATTGGAGTGAGGATGAAGAACTAGAAACAAAAGGTCAAAGCAAAGCATCAAGTCAGAATCAACCAAGCAAGATGGAGTCAGGAGCTCAAAGGCAGTATAAGGCACAGAGTGTTCAGGAAGTCAGAAGTCCAGTAGGTAGATTAACACCAGGAAGTCATAAACAACAGTGGTGAGAGCAAGGTGGAAAAATGAAAATGCATGTAAGTAGGCTGACCCCAGGAGGACTTCAGGAGCAGAATAAGGGTGGGAGTAAGGCAACAGCAATGAAAAGAACCTGGGCAACTGAGACATTTTACTTTGCCCTATGCAAAGCGTTTACATGATTCTTGTGAAGGTAAAAAACAATACTTGTATAGCCAACTCTAGCTGAGCACATAATTGAGAATCTGTGACTGAGACAAATACCAACTTGTAGCAGAAAGATCTTGGCTTGAACATAAACAGATGCGCTGGGGGAAAATCTGAGGAGACAGAAAATCCTGCAGTGTGAAGGGCAAAGACCATATTCTATTATTTTGGATTCTGCTGGGCAAGAAGACTTTAAGTTGAACCATCATTAGTCCGACAAATTTACAGATTTCTGAAGTGGATACTGGTGGTAGAGTAGAGAAACCACATTTTTCTAAAGCAGTGTTCGGCAACCAAGAGTAGAGCTGGGGTGGGAGGGTGGCATTAGAATTTCCAGGGATGCTATACATACCTCAGACCCAGACCCGGGCATCTTCTAGTGGTTGTATGTGTGTGTGTTGTGTGTGTTTTATTCTCAGGTAAAGATACTAGAGTTAGTCATATTCCTTGGTTCATGGTATATTACCATAGTTGGTCACTAAGTTTGTTTATTTACTTATTTCCTTTTATCCCCATTCCCACCCCTTGTCTCCAAAGCCAAGAATTTTAATGTTACTGTAAATCTTTTAAAAATGTGTTTTTGCAATGTGTACTGTTGTGTACATAGATTTTCCCTCACTTTTATTGAGGTTTTCTCTGACTACCTTACGTAAAATTGCAAACTTATACTGAATATGTTCTATTTACCTCCAGACTCTCCACTCTTCTTCATCCTGTTATCTGTTCCTCTCTCCAGGACTGACCAGGTGGACTACATCAATGGACTCCCTCACCCTTCTGGCTTCCTATTATGTCTGGCCAGTGGGAAGACCAGAAGGAGAACTGAGAGAGGATGGAGAGTCAGGGTATTTATTCACTCCACTCTCTCCCTGGAGGGTCATCTAGGGCTGGCTGAGTCCCTTGGTCTAAGGTCACAGTGTTTGTCAGAAAGCTTCTCCATACAATCCTCAATCTCTCCTCCTTCTAGTGACTTCTCCCTCCTTTTGACCCTTCAAGACCTAGGGGTGATAACTGAATCCTGCTGTACACTATCCTTCATGGTTTACCTATATCCTGCCTATACCTCTGTAACTAGTTCCCTTAGGAAACACTTCTCAAAGTATCCAATCTGAGTGCTCCATCTGCCAAGACCCTGATTGTCTGAAATTGCCTCTCACCACAATTCTCCCTATTCTTCTTCCCTGCCTTATTTTTCTCCATAGCACTTACACTATCTAAGCTACTAATTATTTCACCCTTTTCTCTTGCTTATTGTTTGCCTCTCTCAACCAAAATGTAAGGGCAGGGATTTTTATCTGTTTTATTCACCTTGAACATGGTAAGCACTTATAAATAGTTGTTGAATGATTAAATAAATACATGAATATACAGGTAGGCATGGGCCAGATCATGCAAGGCCTTGCAGGCAGTAGTTAGGAGTCTGAATCTTATTCTGTGTGTAGTGCGAAACCATTTAAGAAGGATTTCATACAAGAGAGGAACTGGATCTGATTTAAGTCTTAAGATCACTCTGAGTACTATGGAGAATGTAAGTTGAGAGATCAGTTAAATGTCCCTTGCAACAGTTCAATTGAAAGCCTAGAATAAGGTGGTGGTGGCGGTAGTGGTACAGAAGGAGAAAAGTGATAATATGAGGGAAACTTCTCCTGGAGCCTTCTCAACCTATAGGCCATAAATGGAACTCGCTCATTAGTCAGAACTGGATTGGTTTGGCTGAGGATGTTCTCAGCACCCCAAGCAGTGATCTCAGCAGGATTTGCCCAGCTTCAAAATGTTCTGGACATATTTTCTGGATCTTAGCAATTCAGAACATGTGGATTAAGTTTGAGGGAAAACCCCATTTGAATGCTACTAGATATGGGATTTTCACAAGGGCATAAAAACCTTACATTCCTTATACTCAAAACTAAGATGTCAAAAGCATCATAAGAGTTTCTGAATAATATGATTTTAAAATAAGAACGTGAGCCCTTGAGAACAAAACAATACACTATAGAAACCATTAATCCAAATGGTAATCTGCCTATGCCATGCAGCCAAGAGTAGTGTTTTTTTTTTCCTCTCCAGAAAATGCTCTATGATTCCATTAGCAGATAATATGCTTCAAAAAAGTGATTTCACATGTAGACAAATTCCAACTCAGTAGCAAGTAATTGTATATCAATGTTTCTGAAATGGAATTAAAGTTTAAAAAATGATATGAGTCCTTCTCTTGTCAGAGTAGATATTTAGAATATTTTTCCCCAGGAGATTCCTCAATACATTATCCATTACAGAAAAGTGGACTTTTACCTCATCTATTGTGCCCGACAGGTTCAAAGGGCTTTTAGAAGATATCAAAGCCCTAAAGTCCCTATTCTTGGTAGATTAAGTTATTTTCCTAATAGCACCTATAATTCCTAGTCTTTTGGCATTTGAAATACGAATAATACACCATATTATTCTCTAGGTCTTTAGAGTAGGTGGAAGACACCCCAGCACAGACTTACTGACTAAATGGTAAGTGTTCCTGGGATCCCTACAATGATGTCAAACCCTAGCAAAGCCTAAGTTGATTGAGACCTGTCTACCCCTGGAGATATTGCTTACATTTTGAGTTCTGTGGGATCTATGGAATAAAATGTTACCCTTAGGAATTAGTGCTTAAAATATCAATCCCATAAGAGGGTTAGAAAAAGTCTGGAAAGGAGAGGTGTAGGACTCTGACTTGGAACAATCAAAGAATACCACTAAAGCTGAAACAGTGGTTCCCAAGTGCTTGTTTGTAAATTCATGCCAGTCCATGATGATTTTACTTGACCATTGTGAAATGAGAAACATATGGACAGTGTATGTGTTTCAAAATGCTAAAAATCATTCAATATTTTTATTGTAAGTTTATGTCCTGTGTCCTTCTTTTTAAATATTTACTTTTTCATAAAATAATAATGTAAACAGGTGGTAGGTGAATTTTGTTTTTATAATGTACTTACTTGGCAAGATAAAATGTTAGTGATCCTATATCAATCCATCCATTTGGTGGGGTGAGGGGAATTTTGTTAATTCGTAAAATCTAAATTTGGTTATCACTGACTTAGATAATTTTTCAGATTCACAAAATATTGAATGGTCTAGGCCCAGGACATAAACTACACTGTTCTTCCTTTGAGCTTTCATAGCACTTTACCTGGACAAGTATTATGGCACTGACAATCTTTGCCTTCCCTCTATCTTCTGTGAATGTGAGGTTAAAAGAGAAAAGAGCACTCTCCTTGTCTTTTCCAATGTGGCTCTGCAGCTGATTCTTGCCTATGTACTGGCCATGAATACAACTCAAAGTTCCCCACCATAGAAGGGACATCTTTGCATCTAACCAGTGTAAAGGGAAGCTGGCTGCCTGTGAATCCAGCCAAACTACTTTGCAAGGCCATTCATTCTACTGTTGGGCAGCCCAAGGGGTTAGAATGTGTTTAATTATATTGAGCTCAAATATTCTATCCTGTAATTTTCATTTATTGGTCTTAGCTCTGTATACTGGGGCAACATAGAGTAAGGTGAATTCTTTCCTTGCATCAGAGGAAAACTAGCAAATCTACCTCCCTCATAGTATTTTTTCCTCCACCTGCCTCTCATGACACAATTTTTAAGCTTCTCTGAATTCTGAAATTAGCCTTCAAGGAAAACTTCTCAACATCCTCTTCATGGCCAGATATGAAGCCAGGTGGGGTCTGGCCAATTCCTCCTTTTATATAGACACTTGCTTGAATATTTTCTTGAGTATAAATATTTTTCTGAACATATCAGTTATATTAGGGTCATAAGATACATACATCTGGAATCACTACAATGATCTATTCATTTGTTCATTATTTTAGGGAACACTACAGACTTCTTGTATGCATGGCACAGAGGGAGTGTATTAGTCAGAGTTCAGAGAAACAGAACCAATGAGATATAAAAGGAGTTTTACTATGAAGAATTGGCTCATGCAATTATGGAGGCTGGGAAGTCTCACAATCTGCTGTCTGCAAGCTGGAGACCCAGGAAAGCTAGTGGTTTAATTCAGTCTAAGCCTGAGGTCTGAGAATGAGGGGAGCCAAAAATTTAAGTCCTAGTTCAAGAGCAGGAGAAGGTGAGATGAGAGGTCCCAGCTCAAATAATTAGGCAGAAAGAAAAGATGAATTCCCCTTTCCTCTACCTTTTTGTTCAATGAAGGCCCTTAATGGATTGGATCATGCACACCCTCACTGGGGAAGGAAATCTACTTTAAGGAGTCCACCAATTCGAATGATAATTTCATCTGGAAACACTCTCACAGACATAGGCAGAAATAACATTTAACTAGATAACTAGATATCCCCTGATCTAGTCAAATTGACACATAAAATTAACTATCACAGGGGGTATGTGAATATTGAAAACATACTTCGTCCCCTTAAACAGCCTTAAAAAATAATTCAGAAATGAGAAACATCCAAAAACATAATAACAAAATAGCTAGCATTTATATAACACTATTGGTCAAGTATGTGCTAAATGCTTGTGTAAATTTTAAGCCTTACAATCCTATGAGGGAAGTGCTATTATTATCATCTCCATTTTGGAGATAAGAAAGCTGAGACATGAATAGGTTAAGTAAATTGCTCCAAATCACACTACTATTACATGGCAGAGCTAGTACCAAACCCTGACAGTCTGACTCCACAGCTTAAGCTATTAACCACTGTGCTATAATGCAGAATGTAAGTATATAAAATATATCATTAAAGTTAGAACTCTAATGCCAAGAAATACAAATCAAAGTAGAATAACATTAAGGGACATAGGGGGCTATGGATGTGGGAAGGACTGTGGGTATGGTTGGAGAGGTAAATTAAACAGAGAAGTCTTCTTAGAATAAATGAGTCTTGTGCCAGACCTTGAATGAAAAGAAGCACAGTTGATTGTCAGACTTGCTATTCCTAACCTCAGCCATTTTAATACAGAAAAGACCTTAATAGGATTTAAAACAATTATCCCATGATAAGGTTGCCTGGTTCTTGGCCTCACATATAAATTTGAAGCAATGCTGGCACATGCATTCTACAGGAGACATAATTAAAAGGAAGTAAAGGCTGATTTACAAGACTTTATGAAATGGACCATAAACTTCAGAAATTGGCCATAGCAGTTGGAGATGTAGTTAATCTTGTAGGACTGAAGAGTGAGTTAGCTATTCAGAAGAAAGCACTGATAGAGAAATCAATGCATCTTGGATAAGATTCTGGGATAAGAATAGTGGGAAATTAGGGGAGGAGGGACAGGGGCATAAAGCAAATTCCTTATAATAGCAAATGCACTGGGCATTAATCACCCCAAAATGTTATTTGAAATAGCACTGAAAATCACTGAGTATTTTTTCCCTTCAACGAAAATGAATCACTTAAAGTTGATGAAGCTTATCTAGTTTTATCATCATTTTGATATCCTTTATCCCTGTTTATATTTTTAATCACTAAATGGCATTACTCTTACTTTCTATCCTCTATTTGCAAATTTCTATACTACATAGATTTTTTTAGAGAAAAAAATAGGAATGACTGTTATCTTTAAAATACAGTTCCATTTGCTTTCAGAGCGATGATTCTTCTGTAAATCATTTGTACAAATAATCAAACAATTGCTTTTCATCAAACCATGGTTTTGATCTTGGAGCTTTTTACTTCTTTTCAGCCAGCTTAGGCTAAAATTAACTATGAAAACTAAAATCACAATCACTTTATGAAGCTATTCATGGTACGTTCTTTCACCTATGATTAGCATGTGAAAAAATAACTGATTCAGCAAAGCATTCCTTTAAAAAATAAACCATTAGGTTTTTAGTCTCTTTGGGGCTAATTTATGCATTGAAGATATTTAAGAGCGGTGAACATTCAGCCCCTAGCACAGCATGGCCACGTTTCTACAATAACAAACATTCCAGTAAAAGTGAAATTTTTCCATTATCCAGGGTGTTTCAAATAGCCAGACTGCTCATAGCCTTTAGCAGAACATCTTGCCTATAATTTTTACTACCTGAGTTTTTCCTGTCCATCTTTGTTCATTGAACACTTGGAATCTGTGATAAGTTGTACTGTTTCTCATGACTGCATGGCCACATCTTACATCCCAGCTCCCAAAAGGCAGGAACCATATCCCTATATTGCATCACCAGAGTCTAGGATAAATTTTATCTCAGTCGACGTTGATGATGAGAATGTGAGTATATTAATGTGTCCTTCAAGGCTCTCAGAGATCAACAAATGAGAACAAAATTAACCCAATAAAACTTTACATTTGCACAGATTTATACACAGGATTGTACATTCAGGCACTTTCTTTAGCCATGCCCTGCAAATAGCACTGAAAAAGAAACATGTAACCAGAATATATAAAGTCCAACAAAGTTCCCATTACTGTGCAAGCTTCAGAACAATACAACCAAACATCCAAGGAATAAACTTTTACTGAGCATCTGTTATATCTCAAGTCCTGTGCTGGGTACTGAAGTTAGGTAAAGGAATCAAAACATGATCCAGTTTTTCAAAGTGTTTTCATACCAGTAAAGAGACAGACAAGTAAATGAGCAACCACTGACCATCTCTCATGGAGCCAGTCATATGAAGGCTGTATAGCAGAAGAATGCTAAAGTGTACAGACCTAACAGACCTAATAGGATTCAATTCCAATCCCAGTCTGCTTTGACCTAAACATATCTGCTGCTGCACTGTCTGAACAGTCTTCACAAAAAGAGAAAACCCCATGGGGGAAGACCGTTCCACCTTAGTCATACCCATGAGGTAAACCAGCTAAGCAATTTTGTAAAAGTTGGGGTAGAGAATGGAGGTGACAGAAGCAGACTGAGAATGCCCAGTTTATCACTTTTCTGCTGCATATGATGAAGATGGAATTGTGTAAGTCATATCTGACTCTTCAAAACGGTTACCAGAGTTGATAGATGCAATTGTTAGAAATTCTCCTGCACTTACATTGTGTTCAACACATGGTGTTTTCCATTCTATTTCAATTAAAAGTTAACCATACTGCAGGAAAAGTGAATTTAAGAACTTTGGTTTTTAAAAATCTCTTTATCTATCAGCATCTGGACCAGGCACGCTAGATTTCCTGTTTAGCTCACCTCCAGCCTAAGAGAAGTGCTGCCACCTGCTGATAAGAATGGAAAAATAAATCCTTTCCCTACCCCAACACAAGTAACAATAATAGTAACAGATAAAATCCCCCAAAGAGTTCAAATTTTCCACGCTGCAGATTATAGTCAGTCCTTTTCCTTTTAATTTATTATATCCCCATTTCTTTCTCTGTGGAATTTTTCTTATGGGAAATAGGGTTTTGTTTTGATTTGGTTTTAGGGGTTAAATTGAGTCAAAAAAAAAGTCTCAGCAGATTATTTGCTCTTCCTGTCATTGCTGAGGAGAGAGTGAACAGGGGTAAAAACAGAGAGGTATAACTTTTAATTTTTAGTCTTGTTAAAAAAATAAATATAGAAAGAAAGCAGCAATATGGAGTCGTCAAAAGATCCGAGGCTTTGGAGGTGCTTAGACATGGGATTGAGTTCCACCCCTGCCACTTTGTCATTCACTCAACAACTATGAACAACAAGCACCTACTATGTGCCCGGGTCTGTTCTAAACGTGAGGCACACATTGACGAAATTAACAAAATCTCTACCCTCATGGCATCTCCATTCTAGTGTGGGAGAAAGACAATAAACAAGGAAGCAAACACAAAACAAAAATAATTTCAGATACTTAACTGGTAATGGCTGTGAGGAGAGAAAGCTGGAAAGCCTCTAAGAAGGCCTATGAGTAGCTATGTGACAAGTGGAAAATCACTAATCGCTGAAGGTCAGTTTTCTCACCTATAAAATGGAGATAAAAATAGTTCTTACCTCATAAGGTTGTCATGAGAGTGAGAAACAATACATATAAAGCATCTAGCACAAGCCCTGTCATAATACAGGCACAAAATGAATGATAAACATTATTATCATTGTTGTTTTGTTATTGTAACAAAGCTATGAAGAACAGTAGTGGATACTAAATGCCCCTGTGAGTCACAGAGCATTTTTCCCCGAAATGAATACTGAGCCTTTTATTTTTTATTTATTTATCATTTATTCAAGTATTTATTGAGCAGATATTTTGTACCAGGAACTGTTAGAGGCCGAAGCCTCTAACAGGAAACAAAACAACCCCCAAGATTTTTTTTCTCACTTTGTAATTAAATTGTAATTAAGTTTAAACTATTTTTTTAATCAATTCTTTTATTATTTACAACAGTGTTTTGATAATTTCTGCCAAATTTGTTCTGATATATATATATATATATATATATAAACATCTTTATTGGAGTATAATTGCTTTACAATGGTGTGCTAGTTTCTGCTTTATAACAAAGTGAATCAGTTATACATATGTCCCCATATCTTTTCCCTCTGGCATCTCTCTCCTTCCCACCCACCCTATCCCACCCCACTAGGTAGTCACAAAGCACCGACCTGATCTCCCTGTGCTATGCGGCTGTTTCCCACTAGCTATCTATTTTACCTTTGGTAGTATATATATGCCCATGCCACTCTCGCACTTTGTCCCAGCTTACCCTTCCCCGCTCCCCGTATCCTCAAGTCCATTACCTGGTAGGTCTGTGTCTTTATTCCTGTCTTGCCCCTAGGTTCTTCAGAACTTGTTTGTTTTTTTTTTTAATATTCCATATATGTGTGTTAGCACAAGGTATTTGTTTTTCTCTTTCTGACTTACTTCACACTCTATGACAGACTCTAGGTCCATCCACCTCACTACAAATAACTCAATTTCGTTTCTTTTATGGCTGAGTAATATTCCATTGTATATATGTGCCACATCTTCTTTATCCATTCTTCTGTTGATGGATACGTAGGTTGCTTCCATGTTCTGGCTATTGTAAATAGAGCGGCAATGAACATTTTGGTACATGACTCTTTTTGAATTATGGTTTTCTCAGGGTATATGCCCAGGAGTGGGATTGCTGGGTCATATCGTAGTTCTATTTTTAGTTTTTTAAGGAAGCTCCATACTGTTCTCCATAGTGGCTGAACCAATTCACATTCCCACCAGCAGTGCAAGAGTGTTCCCTTTTCTCCACACCCTCTCCAGCATTTATTGTTTGTAGATTTTTTGATGATGGCCATTCTGACTGGTGTGAGATGATATCTCATTGTAGTTTTGATTTGCATTTCTCTAATGATTAATGATGTTGAGCATTCTTTCATGTGTTTGTTGGCGGTCTGTATATCTTCTTTGGAGAAATGTCTATTTAGATCTTCTGCCCATTTTTGGATAGGGATTTTTTTTTTTTTTTTGATATTGAGCTGCATGAGCTGCTTGTAAATTCTGGAGATTAATCCTTTGTCAGTTGCTGAATTTGCAAATACTTTCACCCCTTCTGAGGGTTGTCTTTTCGTCTTGTTTATGGTTTCCTAAAGGATATTGCTGTGATTTATGTCATAGAGTGTTCTGCCTATGTTTTCCTCTAACCGTTTGGATACAAAATTAATGCACAGAAATCTCTTGCATTTCTATACACTAATGATGAAAAATCTGAAAGTGAAATTAAGAAAACACTTCCATTCACCATTGCAACAAAAATAAAATACCTAGGAATAAACCTACCTAAGGAGACAAAAGATCTTGATGCAGAAAATTATAAGACACTGATGAAAGAAATTAAAGATTATACAAATAGGTGGAGAGATATAGCAAATTCTTGGATTGCAAGAATCAACATTGTGAAAATGACTATAATACCCAAAGCAATCTACAGATTCAATGCAATTCCTAACAAACTATCACTGGCATTTTTCACAGAACTTGAACAAAAAAATTCATAATTTGTATGGAAACACAAAAGACCCCGAATAGCCAAAGCAACCTTGAGAAAGAAAAACAGAGTTGGAGGGATCAGGCTCCCTGACTTCAGACTACACTACAAAGCTACAGTAATCAAGACAGTATGGTACTGGCACAAAAACAGAAATATAGATCAATGGAACAGGATAGAAAGCCTAGAGATAAACCCATGAACATATGGTCACCTTATCTTTGAAAAAGGAGGCAGGAATGTACAGTGAAGAAAGGACAGCCCCTTCAATAAGTGGTGCTGGGAAAACTGGACAGGTACATGTAAAAGTATGAGATTAGATCACTCCCTAACACCATACACAAAAATAAGCTCAAAATGGATTAATGACCTAAATGTAAGGCCAGAAACCATCAAACACTTAGAGGAAAACATAGGCAGAACACTCTATGACATAAATCACAGCAAGATCCTTTTTGACCCACCTCCTAGAGAAATGGAAATAAAAACAAAAATAAACAAATGGGACCTAATGAAACTTCAAAGCTTTTGCACAGCACAGGAAACCATAAACAAGAGCAAAAGACAACCCTCAGAATGGGAGAAAATATTTGACAATGAAGCAACTGACAAAGGATTAATCTCCAAAATTTACAAGCAGCTCATGCAGCTCAATAAGAAAAAAACAAACAACCCAATCCAAAAATGGGCAGAAGACCTAAATTGACATTTCTCCAAAGAAGATATACAGACTGCCAACAAACACATGAAAGAATGCTCAACATCATTAATCATTAGAAAAATGCAAATCAAAACTACAATGAGATATCATCCCTCACCAGTCAGAATGGCCATCATCAAAAATCTGAAACAATAAATGCTGGAGAGGGTGTGGAGAAAGGGAACACTCTTGCACTGCTGGTGGGAATGAGAATTGGTACAGCCACTATGGAGAACAGTATGGCGGTTCCTTATAAAACTACAAATAGAACTACCATATGACCTAGCAATCCCACTACTGGGCATATACCCTGAGAAAACCATAATTCAAAAAGAGTCATGTAGCAAAATGTTCATTGCAGCTCTGTTTACAATAGCCAGGAGATGGAAACAACCTAAGTGTCCATCATCAGATGAATGGATAAAGAAGATGTGGCAGATATATACAATGGAAGATTACTCAGCCATAAACAGAAACAAAATTGAGCTACTTGTAATGAGGTGGATGGACCTAGAGTCTGTCATACAGAGTGAAGTAAGTCAGAAAGAGAAAGACAAATACCATATGCTAACACATATATATGGAATTTAAGGAAAAAAATGTCATGAAGAACCTAGGGGTAAGACAGGAATAGAGACACAGAACTCCTAGAGAACGGACTTGAGGATATGGGGAGGGGGAAGGGTAAGCTGTGACAAAGTGAGAGATGGCATGGACATATATACACTACCAGACGTAAGGTAGATAGCTAGTGGGAAGCAGCCACATAGCACAGGGAGATCAGCTCGGTGCTTTGTGACCACCTAGAGGGTTGGGATAGGGAGGGTGGGAGGGAGGGAGACACAAGAGGGAAGAGAGATGGGAACATATGTATATGTATAACTGATTCACTTTGTTATAAAGCAGAAACTAGCACACCATTGTAAAGCAATTATACTCCAATAAAGATGTAAAAAAAAAAAAAAGAAAGCCCAGAGATAAACCCACGCACATATGGTCACCTTATCTTTGATAAAGGAGACAAGAATATACAGTGGAGAAAAGACAGTCTCTTCAATAAGTGATGCTGTGAAAACTGGGCAGCTACATGTAAAAGAATGAAATTAGAACACTCCTTAACACCATACACAAAAATAAACTCAAAATGGATTAAAGACCTCAATGTAAGGCCAGGTACTATCAAACTCTTAGAGGAAAACATAGGCCTTTTATCTTTTAAAAACACTGTTTGGATATAGTAATGTGATTTTCTCCAGGACAAAATACTTTTAATGTAGTTCATGCCTCTAATTCCATTATGTTCCTCTGACGTCCTGGGTGACCTTATTCCTTTTCCACAGGGCCAAATGCCATGAATGACTATTTTCCCTGTAGGAAAATTCCGGCGAATTTTCCTGAAGCACTGATTTCATCTGAGTATTCTGTCTGAAAATGGGAGCTCTTATGTCTGTAGCTCTCAGGGTGGTGTTGTACTCTTTCACACACAGCCTCATGCATGATGCACTCTGATTTCGACCTCTGTTCTTTCTCCCTTCAGATGATGTTATTCTATCAAGAAAAGGCAAGCCACTAGGATCAACAAGAGCCAGCTCACTCTCAAACCTGCTTTTCTTCTATGTTCCTCTGACCCTGACCTTCCAGTCCACTTTCTAGCTTGTTAGGTCCCCTTGGTGTGTGTGGAGGTCAACTCTCTTCCTCCTTTTCTGAGCTTGAACTTGTATTAATCTTCACTTTCTTTTAATTTGGAGCCTGTTCTGCTTTTTACCTCTACTGCTGCCTAGCATTTGAGACTCAGCAACCTACAGACAGAGAAATTCAATGGAAACAGGTTTTAAATGATGAACTACTTTTTTTAACATCTTTATTGGAGTATAATTTCTTTACAATGGTGTGTTAGTTTCTGCTGTATAACAAAGTGAATCAACTATACATATACATATATCCCAATATTTCCTCCTTTTTGCGTCTCCCTCCCTCCCACCCTCCCTATCCCACCCCTCTAGGTGGTCACAAAGCACCGAGCTGATCTCCCTTTGCCATGCAGCTGCTTCCCACTAGCTCTCTATATGAACTACTTTCGAAGTACATTTACTTCACATCTTCTCAACAACTTAGGTAGGTGGGTGTGGCAAATATTATTAGTCACAGTTTTCAATGTGGAAATGAGGGCTTGGGAGGTCAAGTGAACAAAGGTCACACAGCAAGTCAGTGGTGGAACCTATTATGGCTTCCAAACTGGTTGAAGAACTTCTAATCCAAGGCATGTTTCCACATGGGTAACATGAAATATGAGTCCAAAATCCTAGTGTAAAAAACTATTTTTATTTTCCTCTCTGACAGCAACGAGGAGGCAGTATATTGTAGTGGTGAAGAGTTTTGATGCCAGAGCCAAATTCCCAAGATGCTGAAATCATAAATCATAGCACTACCACTTACTAGCTTTGTGACCTTGAGCAAGTGATTCCACCTCTCTGTGCATCAGGTTTCTCTTTTAAACTAAAGGAAATAATTGTACCACCTCACCACATTGTGGTGAGGGTTACATGAGTAATACCTACTTGCTTATACAAACGCCTGGCACATGGTAAGAGCTCAATAATGCTAGCTATTATTATTATTGCAGGGATCTAAGGCCCTAATATTTCCACTATTGATTCAGTTCTGTCAAGGCAGATTCTATATTAAAGAGATCATTTCAGGTCATTGGTTCAGGTCAGCTTAGCTCACCAGGGTTAACTATAGTTGTGGGTCTTTGTTCGCTGGTGAACACTCCACTGGTTCTGTCCATATCAACAAATCTATACGAAAGGCTGGCAGCTTACAATGATGTCAGTTGTGCGTAGCATAGCGAAACATAGTAAAGGAGCAATGCTGGTGAACTAGCAATAACTCTCTAGTGAATGCTGAATTGGGGAAGGCCTCTGAAGTGATAGTCACTAGGGCAGTAGTTCATGGCACAGTTCTTATAAGCAATGATGGGCAGATGCCAACCTGGCTACCAGCTGCAAAATCTCCCCCTGCCCATGCCCTGGGCACCAATACATTTACTTGGATGCTGTGTCTGCCTGAGATCTGAGACTCTGGGTACTCACAGGCAAGGTAATATCACTCCATTTTAGACACATAATAGGTCAAATCCTGTTGCCCAAAACATAAGAACTCCAGGCAAAACTTCCTATTACAGACGTATAGTCCAACAGGAATGTTGATCCTATCCCCCAACCCCAGTGTTATGAAGGTAGCCCACAGCGAACTGAAAGATGAGGACTCTCCAAATCAAATTCCAAAGCTTCACTCCGCTTCAAGTACTCTTACACAGTAGGAAAACATTCTATATTTATCTCAGGAGGAAAATATTTACAACATTTTACCACGATGGGAATTTGCCTCCATGGTGCATTTATGCCAGGTGAACTTCCGAAGGGAACTTCAGCTGCGATACCCAGAGAGGTACATATGCAAGAAATTTACTAGGCAGGAAGGAAAAATTCTTCATGACATTCTCTCCAAAGGGAAATTTCTGTAACCTTTTTCTGACAGGGAAGTAATAAGTATTCACACAGGAGCATATTGCTTATATTCCCCTGACAGGCAAGAATGTTTTTACCCTGGCAAAAATTATGGAGTTTAAACTTCAGGTATATTTCTTGTATTAATCCAGGTGCAAGATTTCATTGCTTGAGTGAAGCCAAAGGGAAAGAGTCAATAAAGTACTCAAAGACTATATACAAGAGAAAAGTAGATCTTGAGGTAAAGACAAAAGACAGGTCTTCAGGGCTCCTGGGCACTTAAGCTGGCTTCAGTCTCTAGAAAATGGACGAACCTTTTGGGTACCTCTCTGCTTATCTCTAACCTGGGAAAATGTGCCTATTAAGAATAACATTGTGACACAAAAATAAACTCAAAATGGATTAAAGACCTAAATGTAAGGCCAGAAACCATCAAACAGAGGAAAACATAGGGAGAACACTCTATGACATAAATCACAGCAAGATCCTTTTTGACCCACCTCCTAGAGAAATGGAAATAAAAACAAAAATAAACAAATGGGACCTAATGAAACTTCAAAGCTTTTGCACAGCAAAGGAAATCATAAACAAGGCCAAAAGACAACCCTCAGAACGGGAGAAAATATTTGCAAATGAAGCAACTGACAAAGGATTAATCTCCAAAATTTACAAGCAGCTCAATAACAAAAAAACAAACAACCCAATCCAAAAATTGGCAGAAGACCTAAACTGACATTTCTCCAAAGAAGATATACAGACCGCCAACAAACACATGAAAGAATGCTCAACATCATTAATCATTAGAGAAATGCAAATCAAAACTACAATGAGATATCATCTCACACCAGTCAGAATGGCCATCATCAAAAAATCTACAAACAATAAATGCTGGAGAGGGTGTGGAGAAAAGGGAACACTCTTGCACTGCTGGTGGGAATGTGAATTGGTACAGCCACTATGGAGAACAGTATAGAGGTTCCTTAAAAAACTACAAATAGAACTACCATATGACCCAGCAATCCCACTCCTGGGCATATACCCTGAGAAAACCATAATTCAAAAAGAGTCATGTACCAAAATGTTCATTGCCGCTCTATTTACAATAGCCTGGACATGGAAACAACCTAAGTGCCCATCAACAGATGAATGGATAAAGAAGATGTGGCACATATATACAATGGAATATTACTCAGCCCTAAAAAGAAACGAAATTGAGCTATTTGTAATGAGGTGGATAGACCTAGAGTCTGTCATACAGAGTGAAGTAAGTCAGAAAGAGAAAGACAAATACCGTATGCTAACACATATATATGGAATTTAAGGAAAAAAAATGTCATGAAGAACCTAGGGGTAAGATAGGAATAAAGACACAGACCTCCTAGAGAACGGACTTGAGGATATGGGGAGGGGGAATGGTGAGCTGTGACAAAGCAAGAGAGAGGCATGGACATATATACACTACCAGACGTAAGGTAGATAGCTAGTGGGAAGCAGCCACATAGCACAGGGATATCAGCTCAGTGCTTTGTGACCGCCTGGGGGCGTGGGATAGGGAGGGTGGGAGGGAGGGAGACGCAAGAGGGAAGAGATATGGGAACATATGTATATGTATAACTGATTCACTTTGTTATAAAGCAGAAACTAACACACCATTGTAAAGCAATTTAACCCCAAAAAAGATGTTAAAAAAAGAATAACATTGTGCAATATATCATGGTTACTATCCATCAATGAGCAGTATTTTATTGGCATCCTCTTCTTGTAATGATATTCTATTCTTTTCTTTTTAAAAATAGATGGATGGATGGATGGATAGATAGATAGATAGACAGATACATAGATGATAGATAGATAGAAACAGCAGCAATAATACTAAAAATTAGCCTTGAGAACTAAAACGGAAATACTATCCAGGTTTATTGACCAGGCTCAGAGAACCTTATTGAGTTGCCAGTACTCCCTAACAATGGTAACCATCAGTTAAAAGGAATTCTAGCAAGAAATGTCAGCAGAAATTTCTTGGTGACTGACAGACATTAGTGAGGAATGTACTTTTATCTCTGACTACATGTGATAGTGCCTGTAGTCTTAGATATTCACTGAAAGGATGCACTGGCTGTATCTGAACTGCTTATCTAGGCACCACCATGGCCTGCCCTGTGAGCTTTAGTGGTAGTCCAGCCGGTTGCAGGATGGCTTCAGCAAGCTTAAGACAGATATCAAGAAGATAAGCAATGGGTAACATTAAATATTTAAACTATATATGAGTCTAATTAGAACTGGGTTAGTGAGGCAGTGAGGGTAGGAGCTGTTTGATGGAGAGGAGCAGCAAATATGCCTTTATTCTCTCAGGGATGTGGCTTGGTCTATTATTCTGTTATTCTCTCCAGTGATACTTTCCAGGGATGTGTCTTGATCTGTTGACATCTCATTTTTCAAATCCTTGTTCTTGCTTTCCATTAAAAGCTTAAAACCTTCTCCTTCCTTCTCCATTCTCTATTCCCATCTGTCCCACTCCAAATTCCATTTCTTACTTTAGCTGTCCACCATTTCTGGTTCTCTGGAGAATACACCCCCTCTGAGGTTCCTCGAGGTGCAAGGTACACCTTCCTCAAGTTGCCAGGGGTCTCATTTGGCCCCAGAGATTCTGAGGAATCCTTTCCCCTGGACCAGGACACTGCACTGAAGCAGAGAGTGCTCCATTTGTTCAGCTTTTTCCATCCTGAATACCATTCTACTGATGTCCTATTTTTATAAGCTCACTTTTGTTGGTGGATAATGGGTTACTCTAGCTCTTGTAATTGTATTTTACCTGGAAATTCTTTGGAGATAATGTTGTAGTCCCCAGAGTTACTTCAATAATGAAAATATCAGACACTTTGTCAGACCAGGGAGAGATCGTTCTGGTCAGGGGAAAATCTTGGGATAGAACAGTGGCCTCCAGATCATACCTTCATCAGCATCCAATAACAAGATTGGTCCAGATCACAAGTCCACTTCACATTAGCAGTCATTAGGGTTCTGCTGTATCCATCCCTGAAAAAAATAGGGCAGTGTGAGACGGTGCCAAGCAAGACAAACTCTGAAATACACAAGGCTAAATGACACCTGCCCCACTGAAAGAAGGTCAGTGTTTTCTATGAAAAAATGATTAATAAATATGTGACAAATTCTGTGAAAAAATATACATAAGTCACCCATTACCAGGAACAATTAAGCAACGAACTAATTATAGGGATTCAAATTGCAAGACCCTCACAAGTTTCTGGGGATTCAAATTGCAAGACCCTCAAAAATTTCGAAGTCAATTGCTAATATCTTTTCAGCTCACTCCTATGAAGTAGGAACAGAAGCATCATTATGCCAAGCTGTTCTTTCACTAAGTGCTTGAGGAGGCGCTTGAGTTTAATTGCAGTCAGGCAACCTACTTCCCAGGAGCCGTTAGGCAGGTGTGGGGCAGGGGAAAGGCAGGATGTGGGCGCAAGATAAATTAACCCCTTCCCAACGCGTGCTAATGTGCTTTCAGCTACCTTTGCCTCATCAGGAAGGCTTTAGGGGCTTCCCTGGTGGTTCAGTGGTTGAGAGTCCGCCTGCCGATGCAGGGAACACGGGTTCGTGCCCCGATCTGGGAAGATCCCACATGCCGCGGAGCAGCTAAGCCCGTGAGCCACGGCCGCTGAGCCTGCGTGTCCGGAGCCTGTGCTCCGCAACGGGAGAGGCCACAACAGTGAGAGGCCCGCGTACAGCAAAAAAAAAAAAAAAAAGGCTTTAAAGGGGCCAAAGAAATTGAACTCCCCAATTGCAGTGAAATGTTTGTTTTCAGATCCTTTCTTGCTTGGCAAAAGGATTTAGGGGGTAAAGGAATGTCCAGGTAAGAGCCCTGATAATTAAACATCACACAGAAATATATACAAAGCATGTTGAAAATGTTGATATGATTCATGAGACAATTTACCTAGATGACCGCATATACATCTAGTGTACATGCATTAACTCTGGGTGATGTTGACCCTGATCAAAAACTCCTAAGAAGAACAAGGATAATTACTGTCAGAAATTATCTGTCTTGGTTAGCCTGGTCCCCTCAATGGTAACATTACATTAGAAGCTCAAACAGATAAACCCTGAAATCTCAGTAGCTTAACACAATAGAAATCTTACTAAAGCAAAATCCGAAATGGATGTTCCTTATGGGTAAGGGATAATCAGAGTTATTCAGACACGCACACTGGTGGCGTCTCTGCCAGCTTCACCACATTGATTCCAAGGTCGTCCAAGGCATCAACATCTAGCCCATGGATGGAAGAAGAGAAACCGTGGAAGAACACAAGATCACATGGGAGGATTTTATGGGCCAGTACTAAAAGTGACACAACTTCAGTCCACATTCCATTGGCCACAACTCAGTTAAATGGCCATGCACCACTGCGTGAAGGCTGGGAAATGTAGTCAATGTGTCTAGGAAGAAAAGAAACCAGAACTGGTGAATAACTAGACAGTCTCTGCAACATATCCCATTCTCATCCCCACCTCCAGTACCCCTTTTCTGAATCTCCTCCCACTACCTCTTCTGCAAATTCAGCCCACCCTTCCAGGCTCCAGTCAAACCTTTCCTGGTCACCCCCGCCTTTATATGTCTCCCCATTTTCACAGATTTTTAGCCTACTGCTTCCCAAACTATGGTTTAGAGACCCCCAGCAGCAGAATAACCTAGGAATCTTGATAAAATGCAGATTCCTGGGCATCACCCACACGCTGAAGAATCAGGCTCTCTGAAGTTCAGGAATTTCTGTGCTTAACAGAGATTTCAGCTGATTCTGAAGCACACTAATGTATGAGATCGCTGATCTAGAAGTGTTGCCATCTCTGCTCTTGATTATATGAGATTTATAATGCTTCTCTAGAGTTTTTTCCATCTCCAAGTAATCTCCAACAAAATCTTAGACTTTCTGTAGGCTGAGGTGATGTCTTTTTCTTCTATTATTTCCCCTACAGTGTCTAATGTTGCGTTGGGCACATAAGAGAAGCTCAAAATGCATTATCAGGTTGATTGTGGATTCATCAATGGAATGGGTAGCTGCCAAGTAAAATACACTAGACAAAGAGAATTTTTCAAACTGGAAAGATGAAGGCTGAGAACGGACATGATGAGAGCCCAGAAAACCATGAAAGGCCCAGTTAGAGGGAATAAGAACTCAGTCATTTCTTCCTGGTAATACTAGAATTTGTCTCCCCTCATCCAATAGCAACAAAAAACAGCCAATCACATTCAAAAAAGGGTGAAAAGAAGCAAAAGGAAGGACTACTTTGCACCATTTTTAATGAGCTCAAAGAATTTGTTCCCCTCAAAAGAGAATATATATATAAAATTTAAAACATATTATATATAAATAATTTGCAAATTGTACATGCAATACAGGACACTAATAGAAACTAAAAAGTTGGAGTACATCCCTAACCCATGAGAGTTTTGATGTCATTGACAGAAGATACACCTGCCCTTCAATTATGCCCTTGTACCCTTTTGAAAATGGAATCTTTGTCTGGACTATGGAAAGACCAGGTGTCTTTGCAGGAGCAGAGTTGTGGCAAAATTGAGTAAATGTTGTGCAACCAACCATGTACTGAGTTACTAACTCATGCACTATGTAGCCATGAGTTCATAAAATAAGCCACAGGGACTCTGTCCCTATTTCAGTGTTCCCTCATCTTCTCTCTGTTCTTGCTCCTGCTCCCCTGCTCCAAATTCTGCCCTGCTCCTGAGCCTCCGCTTTCATCCCTTGTTTCTGGTTCTACTCTCACTCTTTGTACCTAAAAAAAAAAATGAGCCTTGGCTTTTATTTTCTTTTGTGGCACTCCATAAGTTTGAGAATTTGGAAATAAAACCTTGTAAGACCCAAATCAAGCCCCGAGGCCCAGGTCCTGGCACCCAGACTGGGCTCACCTTATCTCCTGGGAAGGAGGAATCAATCAATTCCAGAACACTGGGCAGCTTCCAGAGATGATCCCTTCTACTCCTTCCCTATTCTAAAATCCTAGAATAAAGATGCTATGAGGTAATATGCCATTGTCCCCTGAACTCATCTGAACCGAAGAAAGGGGTGGAGAGGGAAAGAATGTTTAGCTCTTTAACATGGGAAAATCTCTTCTATCTCTCAGTTCCCTGGTCAGGGGCCTATATGATCGGCGATTTCATAAGTACCATCTGCACTAATAGTATCTTACATTTATGGAGTGTTTAGCATTGTACTACTTTACATTTATTATCTAATTTTGTCCACACAATGACCCATGAGGTAGGCAGCAACATCATTCTTTACCAAAGAAGAAATTGAGGCTCAGAGAAATTAGGTAACTTGCCCCAAATCACACAGCTGGGAACTGGCTGATCTGAACTTGAACACAGACTTGTCTGATTCCAGAGCCCACACAATGACCACACTTAACTGCTAAATGACACATCACTTGTATCACTGGAGGGAGTTCACATTGAAAAATTCCAAGGAGGCCTTATCAATAGTTCTGTTTAGCCATGATATTGTCTGTCAGTGAATATAAGCTTCCTGAAGGCAGGGACCACATGCAATCTGTACATGAGAATTAAGAAAGCAGTATTACAAAGTTTCTGCTGCTGCAGATACTGGGAAAGATGTTACTGCCTAAGGTAACTCGTTTTATATTCTGATTTAAGGGTGAAGTGGAGAGCAAAGTTTGTGTGGAGGGGAAGGTGAAAGGGGAAAAGATTTGAAAACTATATCCAGAACAGGCTTAATCTGAAGAGTCAGAGAAGGTATCTTCTCTGAAAGATCTTTCACATACACTGAAACCAGATATAGCACTATAGGATGAAATTTTTCATAGCCTTGTCTTTTTTTTTTTTTTTTGCGGTACGCGGGCCTCTCACTGTTGTGGTCTCTCCCGTTGCGGAGCACAGGCTCAGGACGCGCAGGCTCAGCTGCCATGGCCCACGGGCCCAGCCGCGGCATGTGGGATCTTCCCGGACCGGGGCACGAACCCGTGTCCCCTGCATCGCCCGGCGGACTCTCAACCACTGCGCTACCAGGGAAGCCCAGCCTTGTCTTTTAATATGTGGAGAGTAGCGGGGGGTAGCCAGAGGAGAGAATAGAACGGACATATCATGAAGGCTTTTAATTGGGAAGATTAAAAACCTACATTATCAAAGATGGGGCAACAGCTTTAAAAATCCTCCTTAACAACTCCAGTGAGTCAAGCTCTTAAAACTTCACCAGCTCAACAATAGGAGTATTACAGTATTTGCTCCTAAAAATGTGTCTCCAATTGCTTTAAGAAATTCTTTTAGTCCTAAAGTGACTGGATAATAGCCATCACTGTATCTGTATATTTTGAAATTGGTTAAGGATGAGAAATATTCTTAGCCCCCAGCAAAGATAGTTTAAAGGTCAGAGCCAGTTTCTGACGAGTGAAATAAAATGCCATTTAAGTGAAATCAACTGACTGGTTAGAAATAAAGACATGAGTAAAGCTTATACATTTATTTTATTTCTATTAAGGTTCTCGGTATCCTAATAAATTGATAAAGGGGCAAAGGAAGAGAGATATTTGTTAATTTCCCATCATTGCTCAAGCAAAATAGAACGGATTCTTATATAAAACCTTCTGGATAAATTACCAGTTTACATTTTTCAAATGTCCTTGATCCTAACTTATCATGTAAAAATGAAGTTTCACTAGATATATTTATTCTATTATTTTCGTATCTCTTAGAGAATGTAAAATGTTAGAAGATGCTTGGCTTTAAAACAACTTAAACCAGTGATCCCTTATTAGAAATGATTAATAACATAATGAGTGAACATTTAAGCAACTGCTTTAGTGGCAAAAAATACTGGAATCATGATCTCAGCAGTCCTCAGCAGAAATCCTAATTGAATTCAAGGGGGAAATGCCCAAGAAAAGCTTCTCATTACTTTTTCAATCATAATCATCATCATCATTACCATCCTGTGTGTGTGCATATGTGTGTCACACAGAGAAAGAGAGAGACAGTGCACAAGACAGCAAGATAGACATCAACCAGTTTTCCAACTATATATCTTTTTTTCAGAAGGCCCCATTTGAAAAGAAAATACCAAAGGAGGGGTAAGCCACTAACCCCTTATTGCAAACTTACCAGATATGCTTTAGTCAATGAGACTGACTAGTTATCCTTCAAAGCCATTTTCTCTCCATCCTAAACACACAGCTAGAGTCTACTTCCCAGCCTCCAATGAAGTTAACTGTAGCCATGGACTGTGAGCACAAGGTACACATCCAGTCCTGACTCATAAAAACCTCACACACATGATTCTCCATGTCCTTCCTTCTTCTGCCAACTTGACACAGAAGAGAATGGCAACCTTGGGACGGACATATTGAAGATGATAGAGCCACAAGATGAAAGTAGCATGAGTCCCTAGAGGGAGAACCTCCAGCCAATCAGGAGCACCCATTTTGGATTCTTTTGCAAGAAAAATCAACTATTGTGTCAGATCACAGAGAGTTGGCAGTTTAACTGTTATTGCAGCTCCATTACGCTAACTAATACTCCAGCAAAGCCTTTAGGAAATGAAATAGAGGACAGATAAAGCTTTGATGACAGAGGAAAGAACTGGCATTGTCTGGGTCCTACAGTGCTGGGCAGCCATAGGGCAGTTCGGGGAGTCTGGAATGGTGGGAGGTGAAGTTGCAGCAAAGACAAACCTCTCCCCTTTCCCATTTTGCCTGGGGACAGCCCTTGTTAAAGTAATAAACCTGATGCCACAAGATGAATCACCTCAGCGTGGTACTATTTATACCTCTGATCCCTACTCATGTTCCTGTTCAAAGAGCACAGATTTATCATTTTAATTATCTAAAACTTGTAGAGATTTAAACATCTGTTTTAGGTGTTCAATAAGTATTAGAAAAGCAATCCATTTTTTCTTTAAGCCCAGTCATAATTTACAGTTTTCTGAGGCTTGCACAACTCATTGCAGCCAATGCCCAAGGGGAACTTGAGAGAGAAGCAGGGAGCATTTTAATTAGCCCACAATTAATTCCATTTAGGCTGCCTCCATGAAATGTAACCACCTTAAAGAACAGTAAATCATTCAATTACTGATTTTGATGTGTTATTCAGCCCCAAAGACAAAAGCAATAGTATTGATATTGAGTGTTCTCAGCATTGAATTTAGTGGCAATCCAATGGCTGTCTGAGGAACACTTAGGAGGCATTTTAGTGATTCAGAAGCTGTTGCCCAGCCCATAAGATGAAGGCTTGATCTAACAGTCTTCATAATTTGATTCAGGAGACTTGGTGTGTCATCTCCTCCAAGAATAATAGTTTAAAAAGGATGGGGGCATGATCCCAACAGGAAAACACAAAAGATTTAAAGAGACCCATTTCTAGAACCAAATAGCAGTCTCTTGGATTGCCCTTAATCAGTATACCACTTTTCTCTTTATAAAGAAGAACCATATTCAAATGGAAAGAAGACATAACCAGGATTAGGTAAACTGGCATCAGCTTTGGCTGAACCGAAGAAAGATATAATCCTCCATTCAAAACACAAATCAGATCATTTGTGTTTTGAATGCTCAAAACTTTCCAATTACTTCACACTACTTTTAGAATGAAATTCAAAATCCTTACGTGGCCTATAGGAACAAATCATCTGGCTCCCACCTGCTCCCACAGCCTCATCTATATATTCCATTCACACTGGCCTTCTCTGAATCCCTTTTTTTTCATTTCTTATTAATTTATTTCTGGAATACTTTTTTTAAAATTTTTTAATTTACTTTTTTATACAGCAGATACTTATTAGTCATCAATTTTATACACATCAGTGTATACATGTCAATCCCAATCGCCCAATTCATCACACCACCATCCCCACCCCCACGCCACATTCCCCCTTGGTGTCCATAAGTTTGTTCTCTACATCTGTGTCTCAATTTCTGCCCTGCAAACCAGTTCATCTGTACCATTTTTCTAGGTTCCACATATATGCGTTAATATATGATAATTGTTTTTCTCTTTCTGACTCACTTCACTCTGTATGACAGTCTCTAGATCCATCCATGTCTCAACAAATGACCCGATATCGTTCCTTTTTATGGCTGAGTAATATTCCATTGTGTATATGTACCACAACTTCTTTATCCATTCGTCTGTCAATGGGCATTTAGGTTGCTTCGATGACCTGGCTATTGTAAACAGTGCTGCAATGAACATTGGGGTGCATGTGTCTTTTTGAATTATGGTTTTCTCTGGGTATATGCCCAGTAGTGGGATTGCTGGATCATATGGTAATTCTATTTTTAGTTTTTAAAGGAACCTCCATACTGTTCTCTATAGTGGCTGTATCAATTTACATTCCCACCAACAGTGCAAGAGGGTTCCCTTTTCTCCACACCCTCTCCAGCATTTGTTCTTTGTAGATTTTCTGATGATGCCCATTCTAACTGGTGTGAGGTGATGCCTCATTGTACTTTTGATTTGCATTTCTCTAATAATTAGTGATGTTGAACAGCTTTTCATGTGCTTCTTGGCCATCTGTTTGTCTTCTTTGGAGAAATGTCTATTTAAGTCTTCTGCCCATTTTCGGATTGGGTTGTTTGTTTTTGTAATCTTGAGCTGCATGAGCTGTTTATATGTTTCGGAGATTAATCCTTTGTCCATTGATCCATTTGCAAATATTTTCTCCCATTCTGAGGGTTGTCTTTTCATCTTGTTTATGGTTTCCTTTGTGGTGCAAAAGCTTTGAAGTTTCATTAGGTCCAATTTGTTTATTTTTGTTTTTATTTCCATTACTCTAGGAGGTGGATCAAAAGAGATCTTGCTGTGATTTATATCAAAGAGTGTTTTTCCTATGTTTTCCTCTAAGAGTTTTATAGTGTCCAGTCTTACATTTAGGTCTCGAATCCATTTTGAGTTTATTTTTGTGTATGGTATTAGAGAGTGTTCTAATTTCATTCTTTTATATGTAGCTGTCCAGTTTTCCCAGCACCACTTATTGAAGAGACTGTCTTTTCTCCATTGTATATCCTTGCCTCCTTTGTCATAGATTAGTTAACCATAGATGTGTGGGTTTATCTCTGGGCTTTCTATCTTGTTCCATTGATCTATGCTTCTGTTTTTGTGCCAGTACCATATTGTCTTGATTACTGTAGCTTTGTAGTATAGTCTGAAGTCAGGGAGTCTGATTCCTCCAGCTCCTTCTTCTTCCCTCAAGACTGCTTTGGCTATTCGGGGTCTTTTGCGACGCCATACAAATTTTAAGATTTTTTGTTCTAGTTCCATAAAAAATGCCATTGGTAATTTGATAGGGATTGTATTGAATCTGTAGGTTGCTTTGGGTAGTATAGTCATTTTCACAATATTGATTCTTCCAATCCAAGAACATGGTATATCTCTCCATCTGTTGGTATCATCTTTAATTTCTTTCATCAGTGTCTTATAGTTTTCTGCATAAAGGTCTTTTTTCTCCCTAGGTAGGTTTACTCCTAGGTATTTTATACTTTTTGTTGCAATGGTAAATGGGAGTGTTTCCTTAATTTCTCTTTCTGATCTTTCATTGTTAGTGTATAGGAAAGCAAGAGATTTCTGTGCATTAACTTTGTATCCTGCAACTTTACCAAATTCATTGACTAGCTCTAGTAGTTTTCTGGTGGCACCTTTAGGATTCTCTATGTATAATATCATGTCATCTGCAAACAGTGACAGCTTTACTTCTTCTTTTCCAATTTGGATTCCTTTTATTTCTTTTTCTTCTCTGATTGCCATGGCTAGGGCTTCCAAAACTATGTTGAATAATAGTGGTGAGAGTGGACATCCTTGTCTTGTTCCTGATCTTAGATGAAATGCTTTCAGTTTTTCACCATTGGGAATGATGTTTGTTGTGGGTTTGTCATATATGGCCTTTATTATGTTGAGGTAGGTTCCCTCTATGCCCACTTTCTGGAGAGTTTTTATCATAAACTGGTGTTGAATTTTGTCAAAAGCTTTTTCTGCATCTATTGAGATGATTATATGGGTTTTATTCTTCAATTTGTTAATATGGTGTATCACATTGATTGATTTGTATATATTGAAGAATCCTTGCATCCCAGGGATAAATCCCACTTTATCATGGTGTATGATCCTTTTAATGTGTTGCTGGATTCTGCTTGCTAGTATTTTGTTGAGGATTTGTGCATCTATATTCATCAGAGATATTGGTCTGTAATTTTCTTTTTTGTAGTATCTTTGCCTGGTTTTGGTATCAGGGTGATGGTGGCCTCATAGAATGAGTTTGGGAGTGTTCCTTCCTCTGCATTTTTTTGGAAAAGCTTGAAAAGGATGGGTGTTAGCTCTTCTCTAAATGTTTGATAGAATTTCCCTGTGAAGCCATCTGGTCCTGGACTTTTGTTTGTTGGAAGATTTTTAATCACAGTTTCAATTTCATTACTTGTGATTGGTCTGTTCATATTTTCTATTTCTTCCTGGTTCAGTCTTGGAAGGTTATACCTTTCTAAGAATTTATTTCTTCTGGGTTGTCCATTTTATTGGCATACAGTTGCTTGTAGTAGTCTCTTAGGATGCTTTGTATTTCTGCGGTGTCTGTTGAACCTTCTCCTTTTTCATTTCTAATTTTATTGATTTGAGTCCTCTCCCTCTTTTTCTTGATGAGTCTGGCTAATGGTTTACCAATTTTGTTTATCTTCTCAAAGAGCCAGCTTTTAGTTTTATTGATCTTTGCTATTGTTTTCCTTGTTTCTATTTCATTTATTTCTGCTCTGATCTTTTTGATTTATTTCCTTCTGCTAACTTTGGGTTTTGTTTTTTCTTCTTTCTCTAGTTCCTTTAGGTGTAAGGTTAGATTATTTATTTGAGATTTTTCTTGTTTCTTGAGGTAGGCTTGTATAGCTATAAACTTCCCTCTTAGAACTGCTTCTGCTGCATCCCATAAGTTTTGGATTGTTGTGTTTTCATTGTCATTTGTCTCTAGGTATTTTTTGATTTCCTCCTTGATTTCTTCATTGATCTCTTGGTTATTTAGTAACGTATTGTTTAGCTTCCATGTGTTTGTGTTTTTTACATTTTTTCCCTGTAATTCATTTCTAATCTCATAGCGTTGTGGTTCAGAAAAGATGCTTGATATGATTTCAGTTTTCTTAAATTTACTGAGGCTTGATTTGTGATCCAAGATGTGATCTATCCTGGAGAATGTTCTGTGTGCACTTGAGAAGAAAGTGTAATCTGCTGTTTTGGGATGGAATGTCCTATAATTATCAATTAAATCTATCTAGTCTATTGTGTCATTTAAAGCTTCATTTCCTTATTTATTTTCATTTTGGATGATCTGTCCATTGGTGTAAGTGAGGTGTTAAAGTCCCCCACTATTATCGTGTTATTGTCGATTTCCTCTTTTATAGCTGTTAGCAGTTGCCTTATGTATTGAGGTGCTCCTATGTTGGGTGCATATATATTTATAATTGTTATATCTTCCTCTTGGATTGATCCCTTGATCATTATGTAGTGTCCTTGTCTCTTGTAACATTCTTTATTTTAAAGTCTATTTTATCTGATATGAGTATTGCTACTCCAGCTTTCTTTTGATTTCCATTTGCATGGAATATCTTTTTCCATCCCCTCACTTTCAGTCTGAATGTGTCCATAGGTCTGAAGTGGATCTCTTGTGGACAGCATATATATGGGTCTTGTTTTTGTATCCGTTCAGCAAGCCTGTGTCCTTTGGTTGGAGCCTTTAATCCATTCACGTTTAAAGTAATTATTGATATGTATGTTCCTAATTCTCTGAATTCTTCATTAAGTGTCATGCTTCTTCCCCCCTCTGGGCTTTTGAATAGGCTCTCTGCCTGGAAGGCCCTTCACTCTTACCCTTCTTCATCCAAATAACCCCTACTCATCCTTCAGGTTTCTGTTCAAAATGTCCCTTCCCCAGCCAGACCTTCCATTGCCCTCAGATCAGGCTTAGACCACCCATTATATGTTCTCATAGCACTCACTCTATTTATTGCATTCCCAAACTTCTATAATATGATCATCTTACTTTTAAATAAAAAATAAAATTTAAAAACTATCACTACCAACACAGGATACATTACTATATCATATCAGCCAGCTATCAGATAGAACTGTTTGGTTTTCCTGGGGGAGGGGGGAATAAAGGACAAAGGCACATTTAGAGAGGCAACGTGGAGGGAGAACCACCAGGGAGAGATGGGGAAAGCGTGAGGTATGAAGGCCTTGAATAGCCATCTGGAAATAAGGGGTAGAGAAGGAGAGGAGAAGGAGACTGAAGATCACCTCATAATTTTGCTGTTTATCTATTCTGGTCCTCAACTCAGTGTGCAAAATAGGATCACAGATGAGATGGAGATGAAGGAGGATCAGGTGGGGATCAGACATATCTTGCAGTTGCTCCACGTTTAACCAAGAGTCTCATGGTTATAGGATGTGCTCATCTCAAAAAGGGCCATTGAGCATTCTAAGCAGAGCACCTGGGAATTTACCTGCTTTCTGAAAGTTCTGCTTCTCAAATTTTTCTAGAGTTCTTTCAGAGTTACAATTTACTTTTAATGATCAATTTCACTACTTGATAATAAAATACACAGTATTCCATTTTAAAAATCTAGAAGATGGGCACCTCTGATATTTATAGGTTTCTTAAGTATACAAATTTTACCTGGTCAGATATCTATTAGATAACGTTATGGAAAAAGCAGGCGAACCACAACATGGTCTTTTATTTTCCTTTCCAGACTGAACAGTTCCTGCAGAAGTCTTGCTATATATACTTATATTTCATATGAGTACATCTCTTTGTAGTGATTTTTTAAAACAGGACCAGAGGCCAACCTAATTCTAATAGGCTTTTAACTTTTTTTTATTATTTTCAATGATGATTAAATTAAAGCACTTATAAATTTTTTAAACATCTTTATTGGAGTATAATTGCTTTACAATGGTGTGTTAGTTTCTGCTTTATAACAAAGTGAATCAGCTATACATATACATATATCCCCATATCTCCTCCCTCTTGAATCTCCCTCCCACCCTCCCTACCCCACCCCTCATAAAATTTTAAAACTATAGAATAAAGTAATAATAAGAGCTGATATTGACTAATCAATCACTAAGGTAGTATGCTGACTATTATACATCTGTAGGACTACTATAATCATTACTGTTTTTACAGAATAGGAAATTGAAGCTTAGAGAAACCATGTACCCTTCTTGAGGTCACATGGCTAGTAAGTGATAGAGCCAGAACTTGGACCCAAGCAGTCTGTGTTAAGCTGGCTCAACCATTGCTCCACACTGCTAAGTAGTAAAGTATGTGGTGAAAGTCTCTGAGCCTGGGGTATGGGTTAGGCTGCTTGAAGGGTCAGTCAAAAACGTTTCTTGTGAACATTATTGATAATTAAAAATAAGCAGTGTTTTTGTAGTTTGACATGGCCCTCTTGATGCCATCTGTTTCAAAATGACTGTGTAAAATTGTCCTGCTTCTGAATTCAACACAAAAGCCCTTAGAGAGAAGTGTCTTGAGAATAGATAAAAAACCTAAAACCTATCAGCCAGACAGTGCCCTGGCTCTCTGCTAGACCTGGAGTGGCTCTTCCCTTGCCTTCCCAGGTAAGACTGCATCATACTGACCAAATATCCAGAACTAATTAAGCCAGGAAAGTCTAAAGGAGAACAGGATTAAAGGAGATTAGATCTAGCTACAATCCAAGACTTCCTACTTGTTCAATGTGAACAAGACTAAATAGAGCAGAGCTGTTGCTTGAATGGCACATAAGTTGGCTCACTCCTGTTTGTTCTCCCTCCCTCCCTTCCTCTCTTCCTCCCTCTGATCCATCACACCCTGGAAAGGAATAATGATGGCCTTCACAAAGATAAGAGGATTTCATTTCCCACCACCAGGAAGCCAGGAAACACTCTCAGGCATTTAACTCTTCAGCAGCTTATTTGAAGCAATCGCACTGAAGGCAGCAGCTGACTGGGCCCCTTAAGGCTCTGATTTGTGTGAAACACACACAGCAGGCCAAGTTCTGCTCCCAGCCATTCACAGAGCTCTCTCTACAGCTCTCTGACATCTCCAGGCTGGCAGAAGAGAGCTGCAGTACCTCCAGGCCTTGTAGAAGAAATTATTTTCAAAACCTTTTTCCATCTAACCCTGTTCTAACTAGAGTTCCATAGAGAACTGTTGGACAGCATCTAAGAAGATACTTTCTTAACTGGGTGAGAGTCTATCATCTGAACTAGAATTTTTCTTTAAAAAAATCAATGATTATCTTAATTAGTCTTGTTTAGTAAATATACACACACACACAGACACTGATCAATATATGAAAATAACCAGGGGAGAGAAGAATGAGGAAGAGAACCCTTAGGTATGTGGGAACTGAAATAAGTAGTGGAATGTGGATATCACTTCCCCTGCAGCATTCTGAAGTGGTATCTGATTATTTTCTCACACCCCAATTATCCCAGGGCCAGAAATCACCCTCACTCCCCATTGCTATTTCTAGTGCTCTTTACTCTTGTAAACCTCTCTTTGGCTTACATCATCTGACTATACCAACCTCTCTCTCTCCTTCTTTCTGTAGCCATCAACAATTCTTTTACTTATCAGACCTCGGTATCATCCTCCCCAACCCAAGCCCTGTCATCTTTCTTAGTGACGTCAACATTCATATAGATGGTTCGTCCAAACCCCTGGCTTCTAATAGTTCCTTGATTTCTGAATTTCCATTGGCCTGCCCCTGCACCCCAGCTTAACCACCCATCCCTAAGATTCTTGAATCTGCTTCACCTTCCATATCACTAACTCCAGCATCCTGCTCTCTGTTCATAACCTCTTCTCTTTCTGCTTTGCATATTCAAGTACTTCCATTACAACCATTTTTGACTTAAGATCTCCAGTTCATTGACTTCTTCACTTTACTCCCAATCTATCAGCTAGCTTTCCTTTATCTAGCTTTTTATCCAGTTTCAATCCCTCAGCCCATCTTTTCCATAATTTTTGTCAACATCATAAACTCCCTTGCCTCTCTCTTGTTTCATTGCACTCATCTGGCAAAACCTTAACCCAGGATGAACACTATTGTCCACTTTCACCAGGTCTGTATCAGAGTGATCAGTAAGTGCTAGACAAAGTCACACATGAGGAAGACTAGGACAACGATGTGTTCAAGACTGCCAACTTCATACATGTTCTCAACACCACCTGCAATCCTAATATGTGTCTTTGGTCAATTCCATTTTCCTACTCTCTACAGACTACTTTGAATTTTCTTCATCATCCTCAAACCTACATCCCTTGACTCCATCCTCCTCCCTCTGTCTCAGCAAATTACAGAGAAAATTAAACCATTAGACATAACTGCTCTACTCTTCTTGATTATAAACACAAATGCTGGCCTACACCTGTGTGTGTCTTTTCACCATTAAGAGCCAGCTCTACCACTTGATAGCTGTGTGAATTTTTTCAAATCACATGTCCTTTCTGTGCTTTGTGTTTTCTATAAAATTGGACAATAGTAATAATTAATTACTAATTAATAAGTTTTTAAAATGTAATGAGTTAATATGTGTAAAGTGTTTGCAATAGTGTGTGGCACTTGGTAAGCCCTATTTAACTATTTACTATTTTGAATGTTATTATAACTATCCTCCCCTCTATAATAAAGGAACTAGCATTCCTCCTAGCTAAGGTAAATTCCTCCACCTGTGCCTAATATCCCATCTCTTCCATTTACACCAGGAACCTCTCATCATGCAACAAACGTTTGTTACGTGCCCACTATGTACCAAACACTTTTCCCAGACTTTGGGTAGACAGGCAGGTATGAACTTGTAGTATTCAAAGTATAGCAAGAAGCCCATCAGGGCTAGAGCAGAATGAGGAAGTCATATGGGATGGGAGAGGTAGTTGGACCATAAGACTTGTATGAATAATGTTTGCTGAAATCTCATTGGCTGTCATTTTGTTTCAAGATTGTGGACAAAGCCATAAATTGAACTTTACATAAGACCTGATAGCAGATATTAGTGAACCATCCAAATGAGTCAACTTCTTCAGAAGGTGCTATGGAATGTTAGGATCCACCTTAAAATCGAGTTGGCTAATAGAGCTCATTCAATGATTAAAAAGGTTAAGTCAAGAACCTACCTGTGGCCTTCTCAAACCCATCTAGTGTCACCCGTCCCTATTAGTTGTGACTTACACGGGCCTCTCAATAATCTATTCTTCATCTCTATAGTTCATACCATCTCTTTGCTTTGAAATTTTCCTGTTTGCCTCACATAGTGTGGCTTGTGTTTTATGGAGTAATGGATAAGAGCACTGGCTCTGCCATTTATTAAATAGACAACTTCTGTGTGTCTCTGTTTCCTCATCTATAAGGTCAAGATAACAATAGCAGCTATGTCATAGCACTGCTGTGAGACTTCAATGGTATAGTACATGTAAATTGCTTAGAACAGTGTCTGGCCCGTAGTAAATGGTTAAAGGGTGAGCTCTGTAGACAAGTTGGCCTAAGTATTATTCCCAGCTCTACATCTTACTAGCTGTGTGCCCTCAGGCAAGTTAATTTACCTCTCTAAGCCTCTATTACTTCATTTGTAAAATGGGGATAATATAAGTACCTGCCTTACAAGTTGTTGTGAGGATAAAATGAAATATAATGCAGGGAAAGTGCTTAACACACAGTAGTTACTCTTGTTATTATGATTAAAGTCTCAAACTTTGCATTTAAAAAGCCAGATTTCCTGTGCCCCCTCTCCATGTAAAACTGTATTGCTTTCTGCCATATATTTCCTTCCTCACCCCTTGGCCACTTTCCCAAATCCTAATTATCTTTCCACTCAATATAGGATCCCTCCAAGGCTAATGTTCCTACCCTCAATCTGACAGCCTACCTAAATGTTATATGCACCTTCTGTCACACAAAACCAGGACCTCAGATAGGAGTAAACACATTTCAACTGTCACTTGTTCCATCTTTATCCCATTTATTTTCACCGGTGATTATCACATTTTGGAATTCATCCTCAAATCAGAATAGTTCCCTGGCAGCAAGACAGAGAAGGCCTGAGAAGGGGCTGGAAGCTGACCATGGCAAACACATCACACAGAAGATGACAAAGGAGATACAGTCAAGCACACAATGCCTGGAGTCCAAAGCAAAACCATATGAATCACCCAGAGGGCCAGTGCTTGGGGTATGATGGATAGGGGATGCTAGGTAGCAAGGGTTCTATCAGGGAGAAGGAAACTGGGGAGAGCGAGGCGGCAACAGTCTGGGATGAAGGAATAGAAAATGATTTCATCTCTTCCTCAGTGTGACTTGAGGCAAATCCATTATGATTTTAGAGTTTTTTATTTTCCTCTTGTAAAGTAGTTAAATATCCTCTCTATAACATATGTCCCCCTATGCCATGTAACTAGAAACTTCCATGACCAAAGATTCATTTCTTTAGGTTGAATGAGTATTTCTATAATCACCCTTAGAAATGCTTGCATTCCTGGGAAAGTTATATATAATACCATTAGTATGAACCATAGGGGAGTGTCACCTTGGGGAGTCCTAAAGGAATGGGACCCAGGGCTGAGAAGTTTTAGTTGGGAGAATTGGTTTCAGGAAAGGTCAGAGCAAGAAGGCAGGCTCAAGTTGTAGTACTTCTATGAGGCCAAGAGCATGCAAGGTAAACATAAAGGAAGAGTATGAGCCAGGAGTGAATGAACCATTGGATATGAAGCACAAAAGACCTGATGGCTCCATAATTTCCCCGTTCAGTGGATATTTATTACTTATTATCTTACTTGACCTCACCATGGGAATGACTTTGGTTGACCTCTTCTCTCACTCACAAAACTCTCTCTACCCTAGAGAGTCATCTTTGACCTCTCCTTCTCCTTTATATTCTGTATCAAAATAAATATGATGTCCTACTGAGTCTGTCTCAGAAGTATTTTTTCAAATCTCTCCCCTCCGTTCCATCCCTTCTTTCACTGCCTTAATGTCATCCCTCATCACTTAGCACCAGAACACTACCATAATCCCTTCTTAACTGCTACTTCTGCAAAGCTCCTATCCCATTTCTACACTAATATCAGAGAGTGTCTGAAGTCCTAAATCTAACCATGTCTTTCCACTGCTGAAAATCCTTCTGGTGCCCAAATGTCTTGGCCTTTGCCAATCAGTGAATACAAATGAGGCCACATTAATACTCTTACCAAAATCACAATAGCTCTCAGATCCTACCTGTTTGAATGCAGGAAGTTCAACCTTTTGCAGAATATTTCTAGAAACTCTCAGGGGTGTTAACAGGTGTCCATAAATCCTCCCAGCCATCTCTTACTGATGCAGATGTCTGATCCATGATTCTGCAAACTGAGATCTATAAAGTGCCTAGGAGGAAGCACTTCAACCTGTAAGTTTGCTCCAGCTGATGTCACTAATGCCCAGGAATTACTTCGTGAGCTAAATGGCACATTATTTGAATATACATTATTTGAATGTGGCTACTACCACAGCCTCTGACAAGCTAATTTCCAAAGCACATAGGTCATTAAGAAGAGATGTCAAAAATAGAGGATCACGGCTGTCCATTCCATAGTCTTCAGCCTATGATAGGGCAAGTGACTACCCAGCCTTCCAAGCAGATACAACTACCCTCTGGGGGACTCCCACTGCAAACACTTGCCCAGAGGATCATCAGCCAGGCCTTCCTTCTGTGCTGTGAGGGCAAACATGAATGAGAAAAAAACCCTAGCCCAATTCACCTCCTCCCATCCTACAGAGATGCTCATTTCAGGAATACCTCTTTCCACTCTGATCATCTTCTAGGGTGCTCATATTGTCCTGGGAACTGGGAAAAGTGACAGATGAATAGGGATGCTCTTGCTGAGAATTCCCTCAGGATATCTATATACCACATGCAGCTAGCCTAAGATGGAAATAAATTTAAGAGCTAACACTTACATGGCACATACTATTTGCCAGACACTGCTTTAAGCACTTTAGTACCACGTAAGATAGATAAATATCATCCCCATTTTACAGATGAGAAAACTGAGAAACAGGGGGAAAGCAACTTGCCCAAGGTTATACAGCTAACAAGTTGTAGAGCCAGAATTTAAACCCAGAGAGTCTGGTTTAAGACTCTATGTACTAAACCACTCATTTTACTGGAGCTCTCCAGATGTAGCTCTGAGGAGCAGTGACGATTTAGCCTCAGCTAGGTATGTGTCCTCCTTCCCTTCCACCCCCCACCAACCACTGCCACCCCACCTCACTGATAGCCTTTTCAAACCTTCTGGTTACACCTATGTATCCATAGCCTTTAAGAAGCCTTTCCCTAACATGTGTGGGGAACTGGGACAAATGTAAAAATGGAGGTATATATACCACGTGTCCAAATAAGTTGAACAAACTTTAAATAAAATATGTTCTATCTTCTTACCTTGATAAATATACCTTCATAACAACCTGGAAGTCTAGGTTTGCAGAATTCTTGGGCTCCTCAGAGTTCTTCATAAAAATTTGGCAGCACAGGGAAAGCCAGCCCACCGCCCTTCTCTGCCCACTCCTGGCTCCACATCCTGTCTGGTATGTACTATATGAGTGGAAACTCTAGTCTGAGTGTGAAAGATCCACCCACACATCCCACAAAGTCACCCTGGGGCCTAGATGTATGCACACTAATGGTATGGTCTGCCTTTGGGAGAACAGACCCTAGAAAGAGGCTTATGAAAGCTCTGGAAATAGGTTTCAAGCCATTTGATATGAGAGACTGAGAGAGAGAGGTTACAACAGTACCTGGTACATAGTAAGCACAACAGAAATCTTAGCTATGATTAATCCTCTCATAAAAAGACATGCATCATGTGTGCAAATGAGGCAGACTCCCACCCCTAAAAAAAGGCATAGAGGCTACTGACTGCCCATGCACAGAATCCAACATATTTTGGTGAGAATAAGTTTCTGAGCTGTGGAAACACAATCTTCCAGTCCAAACCTCCTCAGTTGCCATGTGTGAATTCAAACAATTTTTTTTAAAGTAGCAGAGCATCACATTGTAAGCAAATTCTTAATCTGTTGGTAAAGAAAATTAAGCAAAGAAAATTAAGTAAAAACATATCCTCAAGCTCATTCTTACGAACACAACCATTCTTCAACCCAAATGCAGAGGTTATTAGTTCTTTTTTCCTATTATACAAAGTGCAAAGAGTTGGAAAAAAGACATGCAATGTGTGAAAATCAAATAAGTGAATTGCAGGGCTGCCTAAACGGTGTGGAGAGAAAACTGAAAGTTGCCCTACTCAAAGTTAATTTCCCCCAGGTACCAGAAATTTCACAGACTGAAACTCATTTCTTTGGGTTAAGGCATCTTTTCCAGGAACCACACATTGTAATTATGGGCTGGAAGGTCATTTATTAGCCCATTATTAGCTTAAATTAGTAGTGTGAAATTTATCACCAGATGACCAAGAGCTGAGAGCAAGGTCCTAGGGCCTAGATTCCCCAAGGTCTTCACTGGACCTTCACTGAAAAGAACAGAGGTGAGGGAGCTAGTTCACCCCAGTGCTTGGGGGACAGAGCCAAAAAGGCAGAGAACACCCTGAATGTCTTTGCTTCAAGGTTTGTACCTTTCCAACTCAACAATGAAAAAACACAAACAACCCAATTAAAAATAAGCAAATAACTTGAATAGACATTTCTCTAAAGAAAATATACAGATGGCCAATAATCACATGAAAAAGTGCTCAACATCAACAAATCATTAGGGAATCGGAAGTCAAAACCACAATGAACTATTACTTCATACCCACTTAGATGACTAACAAAAAACAAAACAAAATAGAAGATAGCAAGTGTTGGCAAGAATGTGGAGAAACTGAAGCCCTTGTGCACTATTGGTGGGACTGTAAAATGTGGCTGCTACTGTGGAAACCAGTATGGTGGTTCCTCACAATATTAAATAGAATTACTATATAATCCAGCAATTCTACTTCTGGGTATATACCTAAGAGAATTAAAAACAGGAACTCAAACAGATAATATGTACACACATGTTCATACCAAAATTATTCACAGTAGCCAAAGGGTGGAAACAATCCAAATGCCCATCAATAGGTGAATGAATTAAAAAATGTGGTATATTTACACAAAAGAATATTATTCAGTCTTTAAAAGGGGGGAAATTCTGATACATGCTACCACACGAATGAACTTTGAAGATATTATAAGTGAGACAAACCAGTCACAAGAGGACAAATATTGTATGATTCCACTAATATGAGATACCTAGAATAGGCAAATTCTAGGTGTCTAGATAGAAAGTAGAACAGTGGTTGCCAAGGGCTGGGAACCAGGAGGAATAAGGAGTTATTGTATAATGGGTATAGAATTTCAGTTAGGGAAGATGAAAAAATTCTGGAAATGGATGGTGGTGAGGGTTGCAAAACAATGAGTGTGTACTTAATGCCACTGAACTGTACACTTAAAAATGGTTAAATGGGGACTTCCCTGGTGGCACAGTGGTTAAGAATCCGCCTGCCAATGCAGGGGACACAGGTTCTAGCCCCGGTCCGGGAAGATCCCACATGCTGCGGAGCAACTAAGCCCATGCACCACAACTACTGAGCCTGCGCTCTAGAGCCCGCGAGCCACAACTACTGAGCCCGTGCACCGCAACTACTGAAGCCTGCGTGCCTAGAGCCCAAGCTCCGCAACAAGAGAAGCCACCTCAGTGAGAAGCCCACACACCACAACAAAGAGTAGCCCCTGCTCGCCACAACTAGAGAAAGCCTGCGTGCAGCAAAGAAACCCCAACGCAGCCCCCCAAAATAATTAATTAATTAATTTTAAAATGGTTAAATGGTAACTTTTATGTTACATATATTTTACTATAATAAAAGAAAGTATTACTACCTGCCTACCATAATACTTCTAACCCTCATGAGAATACTATGTGACTGGTATTTATAAAATTTTTACAAAGAGTTGTATCTTAAAATGTTTTGCATTCCAGACCATAGTATATCCATGTTTGTTTCAATGCTTCTAAAAGGGTCCCAAAATCTTGGCCCAACCTTGTTCTTGGAAGATGTTTGCCCGGAGGCTGCAAAACAAAACACATTGTCCTCTGCCAGCAATTTGAGAAGTGAAGGCATAGAGCAAAGTTTCTTAATTGTGGGATTATTAACATTTGGGGCCAGATAATCCTTTGTTGTTGGAGGGCTGCCCCATGCACTGTACGATGTTTAGCAGTATCTCTGGGCTATAGCCACCAGTTGTCAGTAGTAAGAGATACAGTTAGACTGAGGCCTGGGAAAGGTGGTCCTAGACAAGCAGAGGGTAACTTGAACATATCAGATGCCAGTGAGGATGAGGAAACAAACTTTGCCTACTTAAAAATGTGGCTGAGGGTGGGGCTAGGTGGGTGTAGGGAGAAGGTCTGTTAACTGAAAATGTTTTAAATGATTCTTAACTCATTAACCCTGCTTATTCTCCAGTTAGGCAGAAGAGTTATTTCTCTCTGAATTTTTTTCTGTGACCTAATTGATTTCTTTGAGATCTCCTCTGTTCTTTCATTGGGCTCTTTAAGCCACACAATGAAGTCAAAGTACCTCATATCAGTGACTGTACAACTCTTTGGGGAGGGGAAAACTTTCCATTTTTGCTGAGTTCATAAACTATCCAATAATGGGCCTTAGACCTTGGGATTTTTAAGATTATAGTTTCCACTTATTTTGTGCCTACTATGTGCTAGGCACCATACATATGACTTAATTCATACCTTTGCTTTAATCCTCACAACAGCTCTCATAACAATGCCTGTAAGAAAGATATTTTAATACTCATTTTCTACATGAAACTGAAGTTCAGGAAGGTTGAGTGCCTTAAGCAAGGCTGCATGGCTAAGAAGTGGCAGATTCAAACATAGACCTGTCTGACCCAGGAGTTTGCTCTATACACAGTGCCTCCCACAGTGGATCTATGCTCCCTGCTTCAAAGCAGATTCCACCTGAACAGGGAAGAGCTGAACTGGAGGTCCCTTCTAGTCCAGGGACTTGGGTGGGGGAGGGGTGGGGGAGGGCAGAGGGCTTAGAATCCAGGTCAGGAGAGCACACCAGACCACTTATGCTGAATTTCCATGTATAAGCGCCTCCTCTATGAATTGGCTCAATCACTGAGTTTGGCTATCTAGAGTTGAGGTAGTATGGAATACTGGTATTGTCTGAACATGTAAGGTGCCTTGCTAGTTACCATACAACCTTCAAGACAAATGGTTCTCAAAGTCTCGTCCTAGACCAGTAAGATGACCTATCATCTGGTTTTCCCAGCATTGTCCCAGTTTTAAGCATTAAAAGTCCAAAGTTCTGTAAAACTCCTCAATCTCAGGCAAGCTAGGATGGTTAGTCACCCTTTAACCCACAGCACCAGCATCACCTGGGAAGCTGTTAGAAATGCACCACCCCAGACCTCGTAGAAACTCTGAGGGTGGCACTTAGCAATCTGTTTTAACAAGCCCTCCAGGCAATTCTGATGCATGCTACAGTGTAAGAAACACTGTCCAAAATAAACCTTTTAGATGACTGGGAAATGTGCCCATTTGTCTTCCTGCCTTTTTCTCTGTACATCCAAATAAAACACGCTATTGAGAGAAAGCCTGTTGCTTAAGTTTTGTTTTGTTTTCTATCTCCAAAGTTGTATGAAATTACTGTTAGAGCTTTGTGTGAAACAAATAAAAATCCGTTAGGTAAATATTTATTGAACACCTACTATGCATCACTGTGTATTCCACCACTGTTCTTAGTTTGCTTCCTTCTTAATTTTGGCAGTTGCATTGTCCATAGTATTGGACACTATATCATATGATGTCACTTATATGTGGAATCTAAAAAACTTATTTACAAAACAGAAACAGACTCACAGACATAGAAAACAAACTTATGGTTACCAAAGGGGAAAGGGAGTGGAGGGAGGGATAAATTAGGAGTTTGGGATTAACAGATATACACTACTATATATAAAATAAACAACAAGGACCTACTATATAGCACAGGGAACTATATTCAATATTTTATAATAAACTATAATGAAAAAGAATCTGAAAAAGAATATGTATATTAAAAAAACTGAATCACTTTGTTGTACACCTGAAACTAACACAACACTGTAAATCAACTATACTTCAAAATAATAATATTGATAATATCATTATAAATAAGAAAAATATATAGCATTTTGGGCAGGATTTTGAAGGTTTTTTGGTTAGCTAGATAGAGTTTTTCTATGTTGCCTCTACAAACTTAACGTACTTCTCTACAGGGTTAAGAGGTTAGAATGGAAAGGAAAGAGTGTGTTTGTGCGCGTGCACACACAAATGAAAATTTTGGTAAAATAAGATCTCTGTACCTTGCAGTTCTCAGCTGTAACCTGAGCAGATGGAAATTGTGCCATGAATATTATAAGAAGATGCACTGACACAAATCAACAGGAACCATGAGTTCGGGGGTATTAGAATTGAAGGCCTAACAGAGCAAAGGGGCTCAAGAACAGATGAAGTAAAGGATGACCACTAATGAAATAACATAGCAAAAAGAGCGAAGAGTGACCTGGAGAAAGGAGGATTTCAGATCATGCCAGGCTCTGTGCAGCACTGGGGATCCTGCCTGGCATTTGGAGGGTAGAAGTCCTATCTGTGGGGCCCCTGCCTGGGGTACGGGATGCTATGAATATCTTTCACTCCCTTCCAAAAGGGTCATACCGAAACCAGGGTCAGGAAAGCTCCGAGGTATCTTGGCTCTACATGTGATTGTATGAAGCACAACTATTCTATGATTTTTTTAAAAAAATTGTGTGCTGCAAACTGTAACTGAATTGTAACCGATCAATAGAAGTGATGCATGCTTAGAGATCTCTGGGTAAAAAGTTCTATGTACCTGTTCCAATAGCTTTGCTGTTACCAAGCATGGCTAACAAAAGAGTAAAATAGCAAGCACACACTTTTTACTTCTATTTAATGAAAGTGAATGAAGAATAGAAATGGTTCAAAATGAAAAATACTTGGTTCTGTTCAATATTTCAATTATATCTATTAAATTATGTTGTAAGCTGGACTGATTAGCACTACATTAGCTCATTAACTTTGACAGTCTGACCACGTTGTGCTAAGGATGGCATCTAAGTGCCCCCGTTTATATGCATTAGATTCACTCATGTAGGCCTCCCTGGGAGAAAAGTAAAACTCATAATAATAAAAAAAATCACCACTAGTAAGACAGTACAATAATAATTCTGAGGAACAATATCACAATTTTGCCTTCAAATTCTGTCAGCATAAATGCAAACCTACTTCAGGCAGAAACTTGTAAATATAACAAGCAGATGGTATGTGGAAATTCATACAGCTTTAGAAAAATGCAATAATATCGTGTTTGTGTTGACAGAGCTCCTTCTTTGAAAGGAGCTCTAATCTCCAGACATGTGTATTCTCTCTTTAGCACAGTCCTGCGAGTCTGGGTGTGGGTAGGTATGTAGTGGAAGAACTTGGCAAGGTCACACCCTGTACATCATGCTGGGGCCTGAGAAAGAGTTGGGCCTTTGGATAAAATTGACATCCCCGGCTTCCTCTACCCCACATAGTATGGCTGCATTCCAGGCAACAGAAGCAATGCTGACCTCCACCATACATCCATTCACTGATTCATTTAATCAGAGTTTACATGGAATATGGTCATTCATTCCCTTAGTGAAGAGCTTCTCAGCCATGGCTACATATTAGAATCAACTGGGGAGTTTTTAAAAATTACTGACATATCCAGATCTTCTGATTTTTTTGCATTGGAAGAATAAATATAGTATCACTTATTAAGCATAAACTTTGGGGGTTTTTGGTGACAGACTTACGAAGATATAATTTACATACCATATAATTCACTCATTTGAAGTATCTAATTCGGCTCTCACCTTCTGAAACGGACTGCATTCTGCCTATGGAATGTGTATCTCCGCTTTCACTTTACTATGGCTCGTTCTTAAATAATTTCCTCTCACGCCCCATTTGGCCTGCAACCTCTTTACAAAGGATATTAATAAATCTACTTCCTACCTATCAAAAAAAATAGTGTCTAATTCAATGGCTTTTAGTATGTTCGCAGGGTTGTACAACCAACACCACAATCCATTTTGGAACATTTCCATCAACCCAAAAAGAAACCCTGACCTGAGGCAATCCCAGTCCTGATTTAATACTATCTGTGTAACTTTGGGCAAGTTATTTAACCTTCAGTATTTTGAACCCTCAACTGCAGAATGTGAATAATAATACCTTCTAATTTGGTATTTGTGAAAATTAAATAAAATGATGCAAGTAAAAAGAAAGAAACCCTTCACTCTTTAATTATCACCATCACCTACCCCCAGGCCTGCATCTCCACCCTAGCACTAGGTAAATTCGAATCTACTTTCTGTCTCTATAGATTTACTTATACTAGACATTTCATATAAGTGGAATCATACAATACGTGACCTTTCATGTCTGGCTTCTTTCACAACCATAGTGCTTTCAAGGTTCATCTATATTGTAGCATGAATCAATACTTAAGTCATTTTAAAGGCCAAATAATATTCCACTGTATAAATATAACACATTTTGTTTATCCATTCATCAGTTGATGGACATTCATATTCTTTCTGTATTGTGCTATTATAATAATGCTGATATTAACATTTGTATACAGTTTTTGTATTGACATATGTTTTCAACTTTTAGGAGTATATACCTAGGAGTGGATTTGTTGGACCAAATGGTAATTCTATATTTAACATTTTGAAGAATTTCCAGAATATTTTCCAAAGTAGTTACACCAATTTACATTCCTACCAGGAATGTATGAGGTTTCCACTTTCTCAGCATCTTCACCAACACTTGTTATTATCGGTCTTTTTGATTATAGCTATTCTAATGGGTATGAAGTAGTATCTCATTTTGGTTTTAATTAGCATTTCCTTCATGACTAATGATGTTGAGCATCTTTCATGCACTTATTAGCCATTTGTTTATTTTCTTTTTTTTTTAACATCTTTACTGGGGTATAATTGCTTTACAATGGTGTGTTAGTTTCTGCTTTATAACAAAGTAAATCAGTTATACATATACATATGTTCCCATATCTCTTCCCTCTTGCATCTCCCTCCCTCCCACCCTCCCTATCCCACCCCCCCAGGCAGTCACAAAGCACCGAGCTGATATCCCTGTGCTATGTGGCTGCTTCCCACTAGCTATCTACCTTACGTTTGGTAGTGTATATATGTCCATGCCTCTCTTGCGCTTTGTCACAGCTCACCCTTCCCCCTCCCCATATCCTCAAGTCTGTTCTCCAGTAGGTCTGTGTCTTTATTCCTGTCTTACCCCTAGGTTCTTCATGACATTATTTTTTTCTTAAATTCCATATATATGTGTTAGCATACGGTATTTGTCTTTCTTTCTGACTTACTTCACTCTGTATGACAGACTCTAGGTCTATCCACCTCATTACAAATAGCTCAATTTCATTTCTTTTTATGGCTGAGTAATATTCCATTGTATATATGTGCAATTTGTTTATTTTCTTTGGAGGAATGTCTTTCTGATCCTTTGCCTATTTTAATTGAGTTACTTGTCTTTTTATTATTGAATTGTAAACATTCTTTATACATTCTAGATAAAAGTCCTTTATCAGATATATGATTTACAAACATCTTCTCCAAGTGCATTTTCACTTTCTTGATAGTGTGCTTTGATTCAGAAAAGTTTAAAATTTTCAAGAAGTCCAATTTACCTATTTTTTTCTTTTGTCACTCATGCTTTTGGTGTCATATCAAATAATTTATTGCCAAGTTTAAAGTCATAAAGATTTATCCCTATGGTTTCTTCTGATAATTTTGTAGCTTTAGTACTTACATTTATGTCTTTGATCCATTTTGAGTTAATTTTTGCATACGGTATGAGGCAGGGGTCCAAATTTCCTTTGCATGTATATATTCAGTTGTCTCAGCACCATTTGTTGGAGAGAATATACCTTCTCCTCATTGAATGTTCTTGGCACCCTTGTTGAAAATGAATTGACCATAGATGTATGAGTTTATCTCTGGACTCTGAATTCTATTCTATTGATCTATATGGCTATCTTTATGCTAGTAACATACTATTTTGATTACTGTAGCTTTTTAGTAAGTTTTGAAATAGGGAAGTGGGAATTCCCTATTTTGTCCTTCTTTTTCAAGATTTTTTGGCTATTCAGTGTTCCGTGTAACTCCATGCAAATTTTAGGATCAGTATGTCAATTTCTACTATGAAGCCAGCTGAGATTCTGAAAGGGCAGAGCTTCTTGATATTTACTGAATTATTGTGGATAAGAACTGTGCCAGGTATTGGGGATACAGCACTAAACACAACACAGTGCTCACCTTTGAGTAATTTACAGTCCATCAGTTGCTCAAGAATATTTACAGGAAACCTAAGCAGGATCCCAGACACATTGTTAAGGTCCAATTTTGCCCAACACATGGCTCTAATTTGGCTGCTGCTTAGTTCGCTTCCCAGAGCCAACAAGGGAAGAAAGGAATCATGTTGGATGGAATGAACAGCAGGCATTTTACAAACAGGGACCACCAGTTTTGAGAGAAGAAAGGGTCTTGGTCAATCCTTACCTCACATAAAATACACTAAATTCAAGACCATGGCTGTTTATTTGGCATTTCTTGGGCCCTTCAGCACTGCACTAGGTGCTTCAGTAGATAGGAAGGAGGGAGAGCAGAAAGAGAAAGAGGAGAGAAAAAGAGAAAGAAGAGGAAGAATAGAAGGAATGAAAAATATTTTGAGCTCCTACTATGTGCCAGACACTATATTATATACATTTATATTATTTTTTTGTATTTTTCCAGTTTTATTGAGATATAACTGACATATAACATTGTGTAATTTTAAGGTATATAATGTGATGATTTGATACACATATATATAGTGAAATGATTACAATAAGGTTAGTTAACACCTCCATCATCTCACATAATTACCTTTTTTGTGTGGTGAGAACATTTAAGAGCTACTCTTTGAGCAACTTTCAAGTATATAATACAGTATTGTTAACTATAGTCACCATGCTCTGTATCTCACATTATTTTAAAGAAATATGAGATGAGCTTCCTATCCCCAAAGACCCCAGCTATATTCTAGTTGAAAACAACCACAGAATGATATGTGCCATTGATGAAGCAATCACATGAAATTATCTGGTACAGGCTATAAGTGTCAGAGTCCAGAGAAGAAAAAGGTCAACATACACTAAAAGAGGATGGAAAGGCACTGGGCCTACTGCATTGGTTACCTAAATTCACATTTGATAAGACGTAGGCTTTCGATTGGCAGAGGAGTGGGGCTTCCAGGAAGCAGAGAAGCAGGAAAAAACATGAGCAGTCATAGAAACTATTCATTAAGAACTTACTACAGGGCAAGCACTACCTTAAGCACTTTATGCCTCATTGCACTCTCAACCCAACCCCAATAGGTGTATGCTATTATACCCATTCTACAGATGAGGAAAATGAGGCTTAGAAAAGTAAATTATCCAAAGTTATACAGCCCAGAAGTGGTAGAACTAAAATTGGAACACGAATGTGTTTAACTCTGCCAAATTGCCTCTAAGGATGATAAAATGAGACCTCTGGGAGGCAGAGGCAAAAACAAAAACAGTAGAGCTCACGGTTAGTTTGTTCCATGACCCCGGGAGGATCGACACAACTGCTGACTTCTGCTATCCCTATCCTTGAGATCTGACCTATACAGATCCTGGTGGCCTCAAAATGACTCCCTTATGGAAACACGACAGGGTCAGATTCACTCAAAAAGCACACACCCATGGATCCTATGTTTGTCTAGAAACAGGAAGGAGCAACCATGGCAGGAACTCCCCAAAATACTGCATCATGGGACTTGGCCCATGTTAGAGCAGACCATCTTCCCCACTCCTAGTTTCCCGGAGAAAAGCATCACCCTAAACACTCCTGATCTCTCTTTACCTTCTTCACTCACCATTCCCTGTCAGGGGAGCTCTTAACTGGGTGGTAAAAATAAGGGAGGATAAATGAAACAGGTTTGACTTGACACCTCATTCCTTCCTCTTTGTGAACCAGCCTGCTGTCTGAGATCACTTTTTGGACCAAGCTCCAAGTTCAGCATGGAAGGTGCTGCCCCTGCAGGACATATCTGTGGTAGTAGAGTGTCTGTTGTAGCTGGATAGGTAACCCTGTCTAATCCTGGAGTTCAGTTAGCAAGCCTGTTTGGCTCGCCTCCTTAGCTATCTCCCCCAGTCTAGACTTTCTCAGGACTAAAGGCAATGCTTTGTACTCCAACTGCTTTACAATTCAATTGCTTCAGAACTTGGGTAGAAATGACAGTGCAATTTATTCTCCCCCTCAAAAATCACAAGTCCCAAACTGCTTGGGCTCCCACACTCTGAAAGTAATCACCAAATAAAGGGCTCTCTTTATTTAAATCCACAGGTGAGGCTCTAGGGCACAGAGACCACTAAGAAACACAACCCACATTCCCTGAAAGACCAGAGTACACTAAATATCTAGAACAGCAGGCAAGTCCGATTAATAAGGCATTTAGCAAAATCCTCTTTAGCCTGTGTTTTGGTAAGGCAGTGTAGTGTAGTATCTTAAGAGCATCAGCTCTGGAGCCAGAATGCCAGCTCATTGACTCCCAGCTCATTACAAGCTGTGTGGCTTTGAGCAAGTTATTTTACTTCTCATTGCCTCAGTTTTCTCTTGTGAAAAACTAAATGGGTTTTTATGAAAATTACATGTGTTAATGAATGTAAACTGCTTAGGACAGTGGCTGGCATGTAGCAAGTGTCAGCTTAGCATTGTCAGTGGATGTATTCTGCACATGAATCTACTGCATAAGAATAGGCCCCTACTCCGAAAAGTGAGAATCACTCATTCATGTGGAAATTCAAAAAATATTCTCGCTCACTTACAGTCTTAATGGCAGCAGTGAAAGCAGGAGACTTTAGGTCAGATAAGTGATTACTATTCACCAGATAAGTATATTTAAGACTTTAAGGAATGAATTGGTTCATTACTCTTCTCAGCTTAGATAGTAGATCAGACTGTCCATTCTTTACTGAGATGGAATCTAGGATCCAGGACCTATCCTCAAATCTTGTTGAATTGGTCTTTGAGAAGAATCATTTTCAAATTAAACTGTGGTTCCTACTAATATATTATTAGTTTCCAAAATGGTGTTTTCTTTGCGGTTTTTTTTTAAGATCTCATCCTTTATATCTAAGGTAACAATAAACATTTATCCTGTGCCAACCTAGTATCCAATTCTTAACTCATTCATTTCCCTCTCCCAATTGTAACTTTGCATGTTACAAAAAATTCTGAGCTTTCAAATCATACAGACTTTGATTAAAATGAAATTACTAATAAGAAACTGTTGTATAAAAAACTAAAATAAAATTCAGGAAAAAAATGAAATTAGACATTGTGCACATACACATGTGTGCATGGGGGATATATGTTTATATATGTTCAAAGATAGGTAAATTGGTTTTTATGTATTCTTAAAGCATTCTTGCTTTTAGAGAGGATTTTGAGATAAGGACTTTTGAAGGTTGCTTAGATGTTATCAAGTTTCTAAACAAAGATAATAATAATAGTAGCCAACAGTTCTTGAGTGCCTGCTATATGCCAGGCCCAGAGCTACATGAATAGCTCATTTGATCCTAATGACAACCCCATAAGGTAGATATCATTATGATCTCCACTTGATACATGTAGAAACTTGAAGCCTAAAGAGGTTAAGTAAATTTCCCAAGGTCAGAGAGCTAGCAAGTGACAGAACTGAGATTGAAACCCAGCCTCTCCCTACAACACTCTCTGTCAACAGTGATCTTCCCTCCATTCAGGTGGGACCTGGCTATGTGCACTCTGGCCATTTGCTAGGCACAAAGGATATAGGAGACAGAAAGAGTGCTTTTCTAGGCACAGAGGGTAAAGGTTAGCTTAGTTCATCTCCCTTCCAGGGAGAGGAAAGAAAGATGTGGGTGGCCCTTACCTGCCAAGCCGCTCACTGCATCCAACAAATAGGAATTGAGAGTGTGCAATGTTCCAGACACTGTGCCAAGCCCCCACACCAAATGTCCTCCTCCTTGCTAAGCTATGTCTCTCTTGTCCTTCACAATCTCATTTCAAGACCTCTCTTCCAGGATGCTGAGCCTAATTCAACTCATTCAGCACTGCTTAGCATGCTCAGCACCCCTCTTTACTCTGCACGCTCCCACAGCAGCACAGAGGACGATGCACACAGTAAGAATTCACCAAATGCATGTGGATAGCCTGGCTCCTAAATAAAAAGTAGGGAAGAGTTCATTGTTAATTCTATGCAGAGACACCAGGGCCGGATGGAGGAGAGAACAGCCAGGAGGTTAGGGTTACAGAGAGGGACATGGGCTTTGGAGTCAAGCAGACTTGAGTTTGTAAACTGACTTTGCAACTTACAGCTGCATGTAGTTTGGGCAACTTACTTAACCTCTAGCCAGCTCAGTTTGCTCATTTGTGAGATGGGGATGATAATAACAAAACTCTCACAGTACTGCTGTGAGAATTCAATTATAAGTTGCATGTTAATCACTTAGCACAGAGCCTGGCATATCATGGGAGCCAGGAGCTCAACGGGAGCGACTCTTATCATTAATATCACCTAATGAAATACCCACAGTCCTTCTCAGGAGCATGCCTCAGGCAGGTGAACTGTCTGGCTTCCTTGGGATAGGCACAGCATAGAAGGAGGATATAGGAAGTGATGAGGTACACACGCTCTGGCCACCACCTGACCAGAGTGAGTGCTTCTGAGCTCTACAGTTTACCAGTGACCAGGACAGCCAGAAAAGGAGCCCAAGCTGTGCACAGATACAGCTGTCAGCTTACCACCACCTCCAAAAGGCAAAAGTAAGATGTCAATTCCTGGGATCCTCCGTTCCACCAGTAATGCCAATAATTTTTCTGTTGCTAGGAATGGTGCCCAAGTGAGCTCCATGAAGCAAGCCCTACAGTGGGGCTCAGCTTTTATACTGTGATTCCAGTACTTTCTGAGGCATCAGTCCCTGAAACTCAAGGCTGTCGAGGACTATTCCTGCTTCACTGCATTTAAACTGCCTACTCCCACCTAACTATCTACGAGGGGGCAGCCATCAGCTCTAGAGTCTCATCCTGACACCTCCCACTGTGCTCAGCTGCACAGGAATGGCCACGTACGAGGAAGCAGGAATAGGTGGTCAGCACCTTAGCTGGTCTTTGGTATCCACTCCTTTTCAGTTCATTGAAGTTATTTTCACAAAACTCACAACACTACATCACAGGTTGATGGAGTCTCTGACCAAAAACAGTAACGCAGTGGTCTGTCCACATTTTCTCACTGAGTATACCGGTATCAGGTTAAGAGTAGGGTCCTAGACCCAGGCAAGAGGCCCTATCCTAAGACCCACACTTTAGAGGAGCTCACTCTGGCTCTCTGGCTGCACCTCTCCCCGCTAAACTGAGGAGTCTATGGGGCAAAGAGGACATGCCCTCTTAGAGTCCAGACTCTCAGCTTCTATACCAAAGTCCACATAAATAAACCCCAGAATTCTCTGCCCAAAAGCATGAATCCTATTCCAGGGTATTTGTGCAGGCCTCTTCCTCCCAAGGGTGAACAACACCACAGCTGTACACACCCCTAGCCTGTTTGGTGACCCAGGGCCAGTTATTTAAGATAAGGGAGTGCTGCATGGAGCTTGGACATACAATCTGGCATGTCCATATGCATGTGCATGAGGCCTCTGGTGGTACAGAAAGAGAGCCAGGCATAGAAAGAGGAGGAGACAGGGGTTTGCAAGCTACAGGCCAGATGCCTCCATTTATAACTTTGGTCTGTACCATACAAATATGAGAAGCAAGATTGCATGTTGATGCTGTTTGATTCTTATGAATTACATGGAAGAGGCAGAGGGGTGGTAGCCCCATCTCCTAACCTCCCTAACGGAATAGAGACACTGGCTCTCTAAGTAGAATTTCTTTTTTGGTAGAGGAGAGTAATCCAGAATGAAATCAACCATAATGCTGAGAATTTCCAAAATAGGCTTAAGTTGAAACATTCTCTCCTAAGTCAGATATGTGTCAGTCTATAATGTTCCAATTTGGGGCTCAGTAAAGCTCTCCACATCCACAACTAGTTCTTCATGTAAGCTCTCCTCACAGCACCTCTATTCTGTGGCTGTCATTGGACAGATCTGCTTTAAGGATGAACCCTAAGGCCCCTCCCAATAGAAGAGCATCAGGCAGCCTGAGCATCCTCATGACTATCCTAACGCCTGGAGCCCTCCTCTCTCCTTCACACACAGCCCAAGCACTTCCCTGTCCTTCATTCAACACCAGGAGGACCCTGCCATTCACTAGCTCCAGATCCCTGCTACCCTGGTGCTCACCCTCCTGGGGGAATGTGATTAGCTCTCAACACTGACTATTAACTTTCACTGTGGGGTTGTTGATCTGTTCCAGGGTAAATCTTGAAGCATAAAACTTCCTTAATGCCAAACTCTTAAACTGGATCAGAGAAATTTTAAACCACTAAAAGCTGATGGTCTCTAGCAAAACAAGACCCCATCCATCCAAGAGTCTGGGCATTGCTAATACTGTTCATAGAGGCTTATTCAGTTTCAAGTACATTTGAAACAGTGATTATTACACCATGAATAGCTACCGTATGTCCAATGTATCACATTTCCAAATAATAAGAAAATCACTCACCTGTTTCTGTGCTGAAAAGGCTGGCTTATCTGTGAGCACTCTGGTTGGCAGATGCCTCAGGGATCCCAGAGAGAAGTAGTAGTTTGCTGATTGACATTTCATCTAAGTACTAAGGACATCTATCTACTGAAGAAAAGATGGTAGACTGTACCTCTGCTGGCAGGTTGGCAAAAGTCTCTCAAAGTTGAAGCTTTTATAGAGCTGCCCCCTGCCCTCTTGCCTTCTGCCCTCTGGCCTATGACTCACCAAAACTGGCCTTCTGGGACACAGCTCTGGCATTTCTACTGCAGGGCTGGCCACCTCAAGACAAGCCCTGTGGACACAGGCCAGCGTGACTCCAAGCTCACTTCCCAAGCCCCTGTCTCCTCTCTCACTCTGTCTCTCTAAATCTGCACAAGCCCTAAACAGTAAGATAAATTAGGACAAATTTTTTTTGTTCTTGACATCTCTTAAAATCTAACATGAGGCTCCCAACTTGCCCTTTCAGTGGTACCCTCTTGCCTGTACTCTTTGTAAAAGTTCTCCAAGGCCAGACTCCCTCCTCCCTTAAAATGCTCATCACCCTTACTTCCCAATAACCTGTACTCATCTCCTATGAGCCCTTTTAGGTGATAAAAACAAACAAGCCAGTGTGTACAACAGTTATGAACAGAGGAAAATAAATTAATACTCTTTCCCCAAGTATCGTACCTGGAATTTAATAGGGACCTTCAATAACTTGGGGGCGGGGGAAGTAACAGAACATTTACCTAAAGCATCTGTTATAGTAACCACTAGATGCTACCTATACCTATTTTAAATTAAATTAAATTAAAATGTAGTTTTCAAGTGCTCAATAATCACATGTGGCTAGTGACTACTATATCAGATGGTGCAGATTTAAAACATTTCCATCACTGCAGAAATTTCTATTGGGCCAGATTGCTCTGGAGGCTGACCCTAATGGTGGGACTTTCAGGCACTGTGGTAAGCTAGTAAAACTGGTAGGAGAGATGTAGGGAGCAAAAGGACCATTCTGAACCCTTTGTGAGCTATCTTTTGCCTGTACAAAATGTACTCTCTGCTGCTGCCCAAAGAGACTATCAGCCTGTGCCAAAAAAGTCATTTGTGCCCCAACCACCCATAAGGATAGATGGAGAAAGTGACACACAGCTGCCTGGCCCTTGCTTTTAGAAACAGAGCAACCTTCAACTGAGTTCCTACCTTAGGGACATGAAGAATTATAAAGCCATTAACCTGTCCCTACATTATAGGTTACTAAAACTATGAAAAACAGTCCTTGGCAAAGTCCAAACAGAAAACTAGAAATCCCAAGAATTCTATGGCATCCAGGGCATGCTCACTGCACTCACAGACCACCTAACGTCAAACCCATCACCTTGGCATTGGAGGACCCTTTGCCTCTATTGCAGACTTGGAGATAGTCACTAGACTCTATTTACTAAAGTGGGAAAGTGGCTACTGACATTTAAGAAAGGTTTTCAACCACAAGGGTTGAAATCAATAGGATGTTCTAGCAACCCTTGGTTAATTAACTAGAAAATTAAGCTCAGCATAATACTCCATACTGGATAATCAAGGTTTTGCTGTAAGCAGTGTGCAGTCAAAAGGTAAACATCACCTCAAGGTTCAACCATTTCTGTAACTGAATCTCCAAATTAATGTTATTTCCATTAGCACTGGTGAGAAAGCAAACCACGATAATGATAACTAGTAAAACTTACTGAGTGATAACTGCATTCCATGCACTATTCTAAGTATTTAGTATGTTTGAATTCATTTAATCTTCACAACAATCCAATGAGATATGTACTATTATTATCCCTATTTTCCAGATGAGGGAAATGAAACACACAGACATTAGGTGACCTGCTTAAGAACACACAGGCAGAAAATAGAGATTGTATTTGAGCCAAGGTGATCTGGTGTCAGAGCCTATGCTCTAGGTCATTATACTAGACTACCTCGCAAATGTGGGTAACAATGAATGAGTCACAGAAGTCCCCCGAAGGCTGGCCTTATCTCCAGCTAGCACAGTGCATGACAAACAGTAGATTTTCACTAAATGGTGAATAAATAATAGCTAAAATCTATTAAGCACTTCCTATCTCATTTACTCCTGAAAGGAATCCTATTGCTATTATTATAATACCCAGTTCATCACCCTCAGTTTTCATAGGTGAGGAAAATGAGACATAGAAAGACTAAGCCCTTGTTTAGTCACTTGCCCAGGATCACAGAGCTAAAGAATGATGGAGAAAGAATTTGAACCCAAATCTAGATTCCACTCTTGAATGAATGACTGAGCTGTTGCAGAATATATAGTCTGCCCTATCACACTCTTAATTATTTGCTATGTCAAGTGTGAGCTGTAGCAGCCTCAACCTAAGTCTTAGTTCTTCAAGGTAACTGAGCTCCTTGAGGCAGGGACCACGCCTGACTGCTCCCCCGAACTCTTAATCCAGTGCTGTGCAAGGAATCAGTGTTCAGTAAGCACTTGCTAATTGATTCAGTACCCTAGTGAGGGGTTTTTCCAGTTTAAAGCCTGCTGACTGGCTTCCTGTGTCCCCTTCTGGCCCTAAGCAGCATCCCTGGCACTGGACAGACACCCTAAGGAGCCTTGCCTCCCAGGAGGGAGTGGTGGAAATGGTACACTCCGGCAGGGAGAATTATTTTATTGCTGATACTGTTTAGACTTACTGAGGCACCATGATAATAAAGAGCAGACTGAATTGGAGTTGGGTTTATCGTTGTTTTTGAATTCTCTACAATGCACTCCCTTACTGCCTGCACCTAGACAGATCACTCCCACTACCCTCTTCCCAACAACAGTATGTCGTTGTGGCTTCCTACCAGAAAGAGTGTAGAGAGTCAGGGCTGTAATCATTCTAATCAAGCACTAGGCTGGGAGACCAAAGGCTAGGATTAGAGTCTCAGTTCAGTCAATAACTAACTGTCCTTGAACAAGTCACTAGACTTGTTAACATTCTAATCTATGAAATGGAGGTACCATTGCCTACTCACACATTGGTCCAAAGAGCAGAATAAAATGATGGTACGGATATGCTAATTAAATAAAGAGTTTATTGTTATTTTTGTTCTTCACTAAACTAGTGGTCACTATTTTGCTGACTTACTCATTAGCCTTCCTTTGGCAATTCACAGAATTACATGGATTCTTTTTTTAAGACTAAAAGCTTTTACTAAAGCAAAGGAAAGCAAATCCCTGGTTCAAGCTGGTTCAGGTTTATCCCAAATAAGAACCACAGAGCCCTTAACAGAGAATGTTAACAAATATCAGTGCAATGCCATAGCCACCTCTCTCCATTGTAGCTAAACAGACCCACCACCACAACTGAGAGCATTTGAGCCAGAAAGCAGACTGATGAGGTAGAATGTGAAGAAGGAAATTCTGCTTAGCCAGAGGCCCCATGGCTTCTCTCAGTCATCACAGCCCAGCACGCAGCAGTCAGAACCAAATCAGCTTTTTTAAACAACAGCATCAATAGCAAGAGGTTCAAAGGAAGTGAAGAAGGGCTGGTAGAGTGTGGTTCCCCTGGAGATTCCTTCACTAGCATGTAGAATTGGTGCAGACACCTCCATCAGCTTCATGTATATTTTCTACGACAGCTGATAGGGCTGCCTTGTTGAAGCTAACTCCAAAGAAAGCAGTCTAATGTACCATCATTTTAGAAAACATTCCCAAGGCTTACCATCGCTGACTAATACAAAGATGCATCAAAAGACCTTTGTTTTTAAATAAAAAGCAGTCAATCCAGACATGACATTTCAATGAAAACTGACATCTCAAAGTTTAACTTTGCTCCACAAATGGGTGAGGATTCATCAGAGCTTTGTTTCTGTCTCACATACCATAGGTGGTTGCCTCAGACTAAGGCCCCAGGAAGAACTTCATGGCTCTGGACACTGCTATTAACAATTAATAATAATAATAATAAAAATTTAAAAAACAATTAATAGAATATTCAGGCCAAAGGGACCTTTGAACTCATCAAGTCCAGTCTTGTCAAATTATGGAGGAGAAAAATGAGGGCCAGAGAATTTAACTGATGAATCCAAAATCAGTAACAGAAGGGATCAGATGCCAGGTCTTCTGATACTTGAGTATTATTTTACTAAAACGCATGGCCTCATTCTTTCTTCTGAACTCTGTGGTAAAGCTACCACCTTGATTGGTCAGATGGACAATTTTACACCCTTCCTCACTTCACCACATTCCTACATAGACCACTTTTAATTATATGTTTGATAGGTCATTTAAAACCTATTTTTTTCCTCTCAGATCAAGTTCTCATTAGTACCAAATACATTCCCAGTTTCTCCCCCAATCAAACTTACAAACTCATTTTTTATTTTGGTCCCCACTGTGTGGCATGTGGGATCTTAGTTCTCTGACCAGGGATCAACTCTGTGCTCCCTGCAGTGGAATTGCAGAGTCTTAACCACTGGACCACCAGGGAAGTCCCACAAACTCATATTAATAACAATTTAAGTGGATCATAGTTAAGAAGACAAACATGCTGCCTATAAAAAGGTAGTCAAAGATACTCAGGTTATTTATTTTTCATTCTTTGAATGATCCCTGGCAGATACCATATCATTCATAGTGCTGGGAATTGGGGATTCCGTGTATTTTAAAGATTACCTGTTGTATGTAAGAGGACGTACTGTGGTTCAATACTCCTTTTGATTGCATACAGTTAATCTTTATTTGGAGCTGTATTTGTAAGCAGTAAGATGGTGTTTGCTGTGAGGCTATTAAGCTGCATAAATTCCCATACTTACACCACTTTATTCCTGGTCTCTGGGAACCCAACTTTGCACTATCCCTATGAGAGAGGGCTGACTTATATTTTACTATGAATAAAAACATAATTTCATTCATAAGACTGAGAGTCGTGCCCACTTGGAATGCACATCAGAATCTCTAGAGGGTTGTTTTCAAGCCATAGATTTAACTATAGGGAGTCTAATATGCCTCCTGAGGGGGTAAGTATTCCTGCTGGGTGATAATCATTGTGTTCAAAGAGTCTAGTTACCCACTAAAATGGTGTGGAGGCAGAAAAAAAGGGTTGATCACTATCAGTATAATACTTTATATTTTCAAAACCAGTTTTAATGAAAATGACTAACATTTATGGAGCATTTACTACATGCCAGATATGGCTCTAAATTTCTTTAACTGTATATAACTCATTTAAATACCAGATATACCCGATGATGTAGATATTGCCATTTTCCTCATTTTACTGATGAGAAAACTGAGGAGGAGAGAAGTGAAATCATATAGCTAGCGAGTGGCTGAGTCCAGATTGAACCAAGGCAGGTTGAAATCAAAAGTCCTTCTCATAAACCTACACACGTATGGTCAGTTAATCTTTGTCAAAAGGAGGCAAGCATATACAATGGAGAAAAGACAGTCTCTTCAGCAAGTGGTGCTGGGAAAGCTGGACAGCCACATGAAAATCAATGAAGTTAGAACACTCCTTCACACCATACACAAAACTAAACTCAAAATGGCTTAAAGACTTAAATATAAGACATGACACCATAAAAACTCCTAGAAGAGAACATAGGCAAAACATTCTCTTACATAAATTGTAGCAATATTTTCTTAGATCGGTCCCCCAAGACAAAAGAAATAAAAGCAAAAATAAACAAATGGGACTTTATCAAACTTAAAAGCTTTTGCACAGCAAAGAAAACCATAAACAAAACAAAAAGACAACCTACGACTAGGAGAATATATTTGCAAATGATGTGACTGACAAGGGTTTAATTTCCAAAATATACAAACGGCTGATACAACTCAATATCGAAAAAACAAACAACACAATCAAAAATGGGCAGAAGACCTAAATAGACATTTCTCGAAAGAAGACATACAGATGGCCAACAGGCATATGAAAAGATGCTCTACATCACTAATTATTAGAGAAGTGCAAATCAAAACTACAATGAGGTACCACCTCACACCAGTTAGCATGGGCATCATCAGAAAATCTACAAACAACAAATGCTGGAGAGGGTGTGGAGAAAAGGAAACCCTCCTACACTGCTGGTGGAAATGTAAATTGATACAGCCACTATGGAGAACAGTATGGAGGTTCCTTAAAAAAAGCTAAAAATAGAGCTACCATATGACCCAGCAATCCTACTCCTGGGCCTATATCCAGAAAAGAGAAAAACTCTGATTCGAAAAGATACATGAACCCCAATGTTCATAGCAGCATTACTTACAATAGCCAAGACATGGAAGCAACCTAAATGTCCATCAGCAGATGAATGGATAAAGAAGATATATATATACAATGGAATACTACTCAGCCATAAAAAACAATGAAATAATGTCATTTGCAGCAACATGGATGGACCTGGAAATTATCATACTAAGTGAAGTAAGTCAGACAGAGAAAGACAAATATCATATGCTATCACTTATATGCAGAATCTAAAAAAAATGATACAAATGAACTTATTTACAAAATAGAAACAGACTCACAGACATAGAAAACAAAAGTATGGTTACCAAAGGGGAAGTAGGGGGAGGATAAATTAGGAGTATGGGAGTAACAGATACACACTACTATATATAAAATAGATAAACAAGGATTTACTGTATAACACAGGAAACTATATTCAATGTCTTGTAATAACCTACAGTGGAAAAGAATCTGAAAAAGTGGATATATAGATATATATATATATATATATATATATATATATATAAAACTGAATCACTTTGCTGTACACCTGAAACTAACACAATATTTTAAATCAACTCTACTTCAATTTTAAAAAGTCCTTCTTGATCCCAACTTCATCTCTGCAGTTCTAATCCCCTTTCCAGAGGTAACCTGAGTTAACTGTTTGATGTGCAGCTTTCCAAAACTCATTCTATGCATTTATATACATAGGCATGTACCTATGTGAAATAAATATTTTGTTTTATTCTTTCTTTTTTGTCTATATAAATCATACCATCTGATGTTCTTTCCCCAAAAGTGCACTGCGTCTTCAAGAAGGGTAAGTTAAGAACCATTTAAAAATGATTCAGAAATCTGTTTTGGATATCAGCTTTCTCCCATGTAGTGTGCTGAGACCCTTAACAACCTGCAGTTCCATGATTTACAAAAGATCTGGGCCAAACCTGGAGCTAGAGAACACAGCTCTAGACCAGCAGTTCCTCTCAGCCATGGAAGCACATTATAATCACCTGAGGAGCTTTTAAAAAGAACTGATACCCAAGCATGACCCTAGACCAACTAAGTCAGAATCACAAGAGACTGAGCCAACTGTCAGTGTTTCTTAAAGGCTCCCCTGGTGACCCTGATGTGTGCTGGGGCAGGGGTTGGCAAACAATGGCCCTTGGGCCAAATCCAGCTGGCCACCTGTTTTCCTACAACCTACAAGCTAAGAATGGTTTTTACCTTTTTAGATGGTTGAAAAAAAGATCAAAAGAATAACATTTAATAACACATAAAATATATGAAATTTGAATTGTGTCCATAAGTAAAGTTTTATTGGAACATAGCTATGCCCATTCATTTACACATTATCTACAACTGCTTTTGTGCTACGAATTTAGAGCTGAGTAATTGTAACAGATACCTCATGGCTTACAAAACTTAAAACACTATCTGACCTTTTACAGAAAAAAAAATTTGCTAAATCATGGTCTAGGTCATCACCTTTCTAAGAGATCTACCTTCACAGACTCCGTAATCTCAAAAGAAGCAGGTACACCACTGTCTAACTAAGAGGTTCCAAACCTGGGTCATGGTCGTCCTTGGGATCACTCTATGAATGGAATTATGAAAAAAAATTTAAATGAGTTTGCAGTTTTCTGGGGAAAGGCTCCATAGCAGGAGCAATTTCTTCACAAATTTTCCCAGATAGGGACTTCCCTGGCAGCCCAGTGGTTAAGACTCTGTGCTTCCAATGCAGGGGGCGTGGGTTTGATTCCTGGTCGGGGAACTAAGATCCCACATGCCACGTGGAGCAGCCAGAAAAAAAAATCCCAGATAATCAAGTAAGCTGCCTAACTGTATAGGTAGAAGATAGAAAGTAGTCAGGGGTGGGCTGAAAATGAGTGGCAACTGGGATGGGATATTAAAATAAAGTTGTACCAGATTCAAGTTACTGATGTCAGCTAATTAGAAATAGAAACATCTCAAGCCTAGGCATCAGCCTTAATGTCACTAAATTTCCTCATCTGGGCAAAGAAAATCATCAGTTCCAATCCCAGAAGTGTTATGAGAACCAGGTCACATTATGGGTAGGAAAATGCTTAGAAAAAGAATAAAGCATGGTAATTAATCATTTCTGTTTAAAGGTTCATTTCTTTTAATTAAAAAAAAACAAGCTTATCAGATCAAGAAAAAAAGGGGGGAGGAGAAGAGGAAAAACAGAGGAGTTCTAAGAAATAATTCACTTGGACTGTGGCATTAGGGCTGTGTACTGGATTTTCCAAATATCTGGAAAGTTGTCTAAGAAATATACAGACATCATTTGCCCAGGGCCCCTCATGACCACATTCAACCTGTTTCCAGAATTCTCCAAAGGTTAATTCTCCAAAGGTAAATACAGGAAATGTTTCTCTTAGGCCTTCATCAGTAGCTATGAAGAAGGGTTAAATGTCTTTAAGTCTCTTTCAAATAACTTGGAAAACATCCTTCCTCTTACTCCCCAGAAAAGCAAGCAAACAAATGAACAAACAGAAAAGAAGATTCTCCATCCCAGAAAAGATGGCCCATGATTTCTGGAAAAAGCATTCTAATGTGGTTGGCATGTCCAGTTTTTTGTCAAAATATTTGCTGTGTTTAGATTTTGTAATAGAAAGATCTCATTATGTGAGTGATGTCATAGACAGTGTGTCTGAGGAAAGACTTATGAATGTCAGTTCTTTAAGATCCACCATGTCAGGATGCTTCTAATATACAAATATTATCATGAGCATGTAACACAACACGCTTGCCTTATTTAACCTCGTCCACTAGAACTGTGACCCTCCAGTCACAAGAATCCAAGAGTCATGACAACCCCAGCGTAAAAGGAAGGAAGGGCCACTGAGCCGCTCTCCCTGTGCATATGGCTGTGGGATGCTTACATTAATGTTTCAGGCTCCTTGACCCCCACTGTGATTCTCTGATGCAGTTTACCTAAGGGTACCCTCACAGCTTCAAGCAGTTAAACTATCTTTCCCCAAGTAGCTCACTCATACTCACAAACAAATTCCTAATGAAAATCTGGCTCAAATAAAATTTGAAAAAGGCCCACTCCTTAGGTTCCTGGGAGATTTATGGTATGTGTGTGCTAAATTTTGTTATTGCTGAAGTAAGACAAGCAAAATCAACACATGGCTCATTAAGAAAAACCAAATGATATAGATGTTAGCATTTTAATTGTGGGCGGGCTTTCACAGAATGGCCTATTTAAAATAAGTTATATGCAATACAAGGTGAATTTACAAGGAATCCCCTTTAATTGGGTCACCCACTTCCTGGCCCGTACCTGGGGGAGGGAACAATTAAGGACCAAGGCTTCATTTCACAAGTGGTTTGGGGAGGCGATCTCATTACTTTATAATCATAACTCACATACCCGGACATTGAGGAGAAAGCTAAGAGCAAGGAGCTTTTCTGAAGCCCATATCATTTTCTATTCTGATCCACTGCAAATGTTCTCTGCCCAAGGCACAGGAAGGATACATGGAGCGCATCTTGGCTACAACATATGGTACTGAAGCAGCAAGCTGATAAGTCTTTAGCAGTACTTGACGGTGGTAAGAGATCAATTATTGTCACATAAATATTAAAAAGCTCCCCTAGTACTCTGTTGCAATGAGAGTATATTTAACCATGATAACTACCTCCCTCTTAATAGCAACCGAATTTGCCTGAGAAACAAAATGTCACCCCATCAGGTGAAGTTCAATTAAATGCTCAGTTGGTCCAAAGTTGTGCTGCTGCTGTTGCTGCTGCTGCTTCTATCTCTAATGAAAGCCAACACATGAAACAAGTACCTATTACCTTCCCTGGAGATCATGATTCTATCTTGCAGGTGATAGGAACTTTCTGGAGGCTGCTCAATGTGGATTTTGTCTAGGAAATTCTGACCTCCTAAATCCTTTGTGGAGACTGAACCTGGCCCTGGGATCTGAAGCACAATATCTTTTGCCCTGTAGGTTCCAAAATTTCTTCTGGAACAGATTCTAGCAATCGACCCCTCAGCAAGAACTGACTGAGTGCAACCTGATAATTAGCTCAAACCCCTACTTCCCAAGGCCCAGCTTTCTCCTGAGCAGGATTGGAGGAGGTAATGAAGAAAAAAGAATTCTCCAGGAGGTTGAAAATTCCAAGATTCAGATGCTTACATGATCTCAGGATTCCAAAAGAATCATGTAGTCTGGAGAACTCAGGTACAGAATTTCTAGGTCAGGTCACTGGGAAATACCTTCCCATTATTCCAAAGCTAGAATGGCAAGGCATTCTCTGAAAACTGAGTGCATCTCCAGTGATTTTAGTTGTAATTCAGATTACAGTGCACTCATAAGACACTCCAGCTCCAAAGAGAACAATTTCTGCTTATTAAATCAAGAAGAAAAATATTTTAATTATTTGAGAGTATATGCAGTTGTGCACAGAACAGGTGAGAAACTGTTCAAAGCATCAAGAGATTCTTGACTGAAATGAGAAATAAATACCAGCACACACACAGTTGTAGAAAGGATATTATAAGCTGTAATCACAACTCTTTTGCTGTAGGGTCAAGAAAAGAAAACCCTTTCTCTGAACTGAACAGGAAAGAGCAAAGCAGAGTGTGTAGTGGTTAAGAGTGTGTGCACTAGAGCCAGACTGCTTGGGTTCAAATTCTGGCTCTGCCACTTACTTGAGCAAATCACTTAGCCTTTCTGTGTCTCAGTTTCAATTCATATTTAAAAAAAATTTTTTTCAATCCTCAACTCTAGAATTCATTTTTATTTCTAATTTATCTCCAAAGAACAGCAGCTCCCACCATTTTAAGCCCCTTATCTGCCTCTGCGTTTCTCTGGGTGCAAAAGCTCAATCTAAGCAAAGATTTCGCTTTGTCGGGGTGCCAGGTGCTACAAGGAAGGCTGAGGGTGAGTCCTTTGAAAAGACAAAGCTTTGCCCCCATTTTCAACTGGGCTTTGGAGGGTGGCTGCAGATCAGTATCAAATGTTCTCAGAGTGGACCCTCCGCACTGCTCTGGGTGGGAGCGCAGTTTCGCAAAAAGCGCTCCTAAGAAGAAAGCTCCCCTCAGGCTGGCAGAGTTAGGGAGAGACTATTCATTTCCAGGAGTGTTATTGTTTTGACACCTGCCTCTGGCGTTGGCACCTTTTGGTGTAAATAAATGATTGGCTAGGGCCAGAGCATTGCCTGCGACGAGATGATTAGAAGCAGGGCCTTGGTGAAACTACCTGCACAGCTCTTCCCAGCAGCCCCTCCTCATCAAGAACACATTTTTCTCCCTGTCCCCACTACCCTATCCTTTTTTTTTAATGAGGAAAAGAAAGAAACCTGTCTTTTCTTCATATTCTCATCCCAGCTGGTGTTTATTCCCTCTCCCTTTCCCTCCCCACCCCTCACCCCACTTAGGGGGAAAATTAAAGGAAAAGTGGTTTCTAAGCAGTTGAAAGAATGCGTTGTTCTGTGGGTGAGGTCAGCAATTTGGGTAGGAAGGTGTAAAAAGGAAGGAGAATTCAGTGACACCACCAGGATTGAGCAATGGCCATTGGACTGAATGCAAACTTCCTGGCCCTTCTGCCCACTTTTGGGTTATTTGTTCTTCTATATCTTATCTTATTTTGCGTACAAGTCCTCGGAGGTCAGGGGCGTGGCTTCCTTTACACTGTGACAAGATCCTAGCATAATCATGGCTAACATTTGCCAACTGCTAACTATATACCAGGCACGGAGATAAACGTACATCCATTATCTTCTTCAATCCTCACATTAGCCCTATAGGATCAGTACTCATGATCCCTCTTTGACAGATTCAGAAACTGAATCAGAGAGGTGAAGTGAACCACCTAAGGTCACACAGTGAGTAAGAGGAGAAGGCTCCAAAGTGCACACGGGTAACCACGTCTCGGACTGGTTTAGTTGTCCTAGGTCACACATGAGTGCATTATGAATTCAAGCCTTCGGAAGGCAGGCTGCAGCTACTTTTCCTCTAGTGACTAGCTTATTGGAGGCACACAATCCACATAAAATAATCCTTCTCGTGCCTGGGAACAGCAGAGCTATTCTTCAGAGTTTCTCTGATGGGTTTCGAAAAGACCACAAATTCTGAGCAAGTTACTCACGCTGTGTGTCTGACAATGAGGGGTGAGCTATGAGCCCAACAGGATTATTCTGAGGTAAGGAACGGCCCTTTGTATGGGAGTATTCTTAAATCCCCAAATCCCTCAACATCAAGTGAAGAGAAACATTATAAGCAAAATTAGGAAGCTATTTTTTTTAAATGGGGAGAGTAAATTTAGTGCTCCTGAGAGTGAGGAACTCAACAGGATGATCTGGAGCAGACCACTGAGTTTCACAACTCAGACTCTGCCAATCTCCTCTGTAAATACCCAGGCTATTCCAGGCCTACTTCCTCTCTGGAGCAGATGCCACCAGTCTCAGAACATCACGGGGGTAGAGATTTAACAGGCAAAAGAGGCAAAAGACCATGTGGTGACACCACTGCACATTCATTTAAGGCTTTATAATTTGTGAAGCTCCATTGCCTACATGATCTCATTTGCTCCACTTATGTTGGGGGCCAATTAGCACCAACCCCGTTTTCCACAATAGGATTACGAGACTCCATGCGCTGACTGGACATAGCCCAGCTTCCACAGTTACTGAAGTAACAGAGTTGGGATTTGAAACCAGGTCAGCTGACTCCATATTCCTGCATTTTCTGATAATGTGATTTAAGTGCTAGGAATTTGACTTTTGTTTTGTTAAAGTGTGCCAGAGTATTCCCAGATACCAGAGAACATCCAATTTCCGATGTTGATATTAAGGGCCTGGTACACACCCTATGGGTTCCCTGAGAAGCCTGTATACTCTTACTGGGTATGGTTAGGACATTTCTGGGACATGTATCACCCAGCCAAACCTTCAGTTTCTGGCTCTGGTCTTCCTCCTCTCTGAACATAAGTACAGAAGTGTCTCACTCCATGCAGTTTTGCACATATACTTTACTTGATTTAGTAGTATACACCATCTTACCAGGTTTGATGTTGTTTCACATATGAGGCCTGTCTCTCCAGACAGACTGAAAGCTCCTATATGTTTTGCTACTGTACCCAGGACTATGATGACCACAAAAATGACAGATAATGTATGTGCTTTTCCTAGTAAATAATCACGTATATATTTCCACCTTACAATTAACAAGGAGGTTAGCTGTAGACCCTCAGCAAACCCAAAGCAGAAGATCAATAATGATATTGAAAAATCATAATGCTTTACTGACTACCTACTATATGTCCGGTATTGGGCTAGGAGCTTTATGTGCATTATCTCATTTAATCTCCTAACAATTTTATGAGGTTGATACTGTTATCATTCCTAATTTGCAGAAGAAACTAAAGCCTAGAGCAACGGTCCTCAAACTTTTTGTTCTCAAAACTGCTTTACATTCATAAAAATCATGGTGGATCTCAATGAGCTTTTGTTTATGTATCAATAGCATATATGTATCTCAATATTTAGCACATTAGAAATTAAAACCCAGACCACACTTTGAAAACTATTGGCCTAGAGGGTTGAATAAGTGTTCAAGATCACTCAAAAAGTAATCAGATTTGAACCACTGCAGTTTGAGTCCAGAGGCCCCGCTTTTAATCACTGGGTTATATTGTTTCCCTACAAAAGATTTATTTGATTTGCTCTTGAGTCAGGGAGGAAAGGGGTAGCTACATAGGTAGGGAGCAATAATCATGATGGCAATGAGAATAAATGTTAGGAAAGCCCAGTGGCATGCTGCATTCTTTGCTCAGCTAGGGGTGGCTGATTGTCCAGGGTCCTTAGACCTCACTTTTCAGTCTGCCCAGAAGACACAGCAAGCATCTTGCCTGGAGCCTTGATAGCCCTCCCTCTTCTCTACAGCCTCCTCCCTTCTTCCGCATGCAGTCGTGGGGAGAGGAAGTTCTACTACTTACTGGTTTTGTGACCCTCGACAAGTGACTTAATCTCTCTGACTCTCAGTTTTCTCACCTGTACAACAGAGATAAGAATAATACCTATCTCACGTCTGTGATTTAAAGGACTAAATATGATAATGTATGTAAGGTTTTTAGCATAGAGATAGCCATGTACTCCATAAATTATTTAAAAGGATATCAAAAACAGGAAACAAATAATATCAGAAAATAATTTGTTAAGCATTTACTTTACATGATGCAGTGTACTATTGTTTTATGAGTAATAATTCATTTAATCTTCACGACAATCTTTATGATTGGAATCATTTTTCCAATTAAAAAAAACTGGGACAGGTTAGGTGGCATAGGCAAGGTCACAGAATTCACAAGTGATGGCACTAGAAATCAAACCCAGGCTGTCTCATTCTGTAAACTGAGCTTAGAACCACAGAGCTCCCCTCAAACAAAAGTCAAAGCTACTATACCCATTGGAAGCAGAAAACCAAATCTTTATCCTCAAATCTCTAGATCCAGCATGAGCATAAGGAAACAAATGAGAGCGCTTTTCATCAACAGTGTACAAAGGGTCAAGGAGACGAGGACTGGCAGTGCTCATGGATGGGACACCCACCAGGGTTGCCTATGGGTGGCAGGATTAGAAGGCACAACATCCTTAGCATCGCTTACTTGTTTCAAAGCCTAGTAACCTCATGCATAAAATATCTTCACCAAATAAATGGGAACCCCTTGCTTCATTTAATTCCTCTTCATTGACTAATGTAATGGCCAATGTACTGAACTGCAAGCACCTAGCTGGCTCCGAGGCAATCTTGTGGAAGCCAGAACCCCTCATCAGTGATCTACTAAGTAATTAGTGGCTTACGGGTCACTTATTTTCCTGTCACTTCAAAGTAAAATGCACAAGACACTTATTTCATTTTACCACTTTGCAGCTTAGGCTGCCTAGGCAGCTGTTGGATTTATGCTTTGTCCTCGAGTTTATTCCTCTTCTGGAAACAGTACTGACATTCACAAGGCAGGAGCTGCAAAAACCAAAGGATCCCTTCACTACGTGCTTCAGTGACATCAAATCAAGTAATGTAGTGAAACAGACAATGTGGGGCGGAGGGTAAGGAGTTGGCCCAAGGAGTATGCATCAAAATGCAGTGCAATATCTCTGCCACTGGTGTCAGAAGGTGTAATTTCTGTAATGAGCAGCTATACACAATTGCTTAGTGTAGTCTGAAGCAAGGGCTTTAATAAAATAATAACTCACATTTATTGAATGTAGTAAGTATGCCAAGCATGTGATTTGCATATATTAACTCATTTAGTCCATACAACAAAACTATGACAGAGGAAACTGAGGCAGAGACCTCAAGTGATTTTTCCAAGGTTAAACAGCAAGTAAATGGAAAAGCTGAGATTTGAACTCAAGTAGTCTGACTCCATATCTTATTCATAGGCTATACTGCCTCTCTTGACAAAGGACATGGTGAAAAATATTCTACCTTCATATACTGGATCTTGTTTAAGGAATCATTCATTTATCCAGCAAACCACTGCCGAGCACCTAATGTGTACAGAGAATTACGCCAACGCTGAGGAGCCTAAAGGTCAGGGGAAAAGTTCCTGCCCTTGTGAAACTTCGAGTCTAATTTGGGAGATAGCCATTCATCTAAAAAATTCACACCAGTAAGAGTAAAACCACAACTGTAACAGGTGATACCAAGGAATATCTAGTTCTCTGAAAACAGGTAATAGGGGACCATGACCTTGAAGGAGAGGGTGGCCCACCACTGGGAATGCTTCTCTGAAGAAGTGACAACTGAGTTGCAATCTCAAGAGGTGGAAGAAGAGCATTCCAGACAGAAGGAACAGCACGTGAAAACTATTTTTTCTCCTTTTTTCCAAGCTTCTTTGACAGCTGCACTGGGCTCGTTCTCTGGCCTCAGTTTGAATTAGATGATTCGCTTTATCATGGTGAGACAAACATGACAAACCTAAAAATAATGGTTTCCTTTTTTTTTTTTTAAGTAGCCTGATTGCATAAAAAGATTTCAAGCTCAGGGCTCACCATTTTTTCTCTTTTGTCTAAACATCCAAAAACGAGCAGGGGTTTCAATGAAGACTAATTGTTCCAAATGCAGCTTAATTTGCCCTCTCCTTCTGAACTGGTTCTGAAAGTTCCCCAGTGACAAAGGAAGAAGGGCGAGTCAGAGTGGGAGGGTAGAGGCTCTGAGGGATGGTGGAGGGTAAGGAAGAAGCTCAGAGGAGGTGCTCCTTGCTGGACGCATCACAGTGCTCCCATCTACCCACTAACCATGGAGCCTGAGCAATGAGCAGGGACCTCTTAGAATCCATTTGAACTTGAGCTGCCAGCCTCACTGGGACTTGGAATCAGATTGGCCTTCCCGTCAAGAAACACATCAAGCAAGCAGTCTCCCATCCTCAGAGGCCCCACACTTGCTGTGTGTCCCTCTGACTTGAAGGCAAAGCTGCTTTCTACTCCTTACTCCCTAACCATAGAGCCCCAGAAGTACCCTGACATACAGGTCATTAAACCTGGTGCCATAGGGTGCTACCCAAGTGGCCAGGAGCTGGTTTATTGATTACTTATTTTTTTTGGCAATAAATAAAGATTAAGGATACTCTTCCTGCTTCTGAACATGATGAGCTTAGCAGTTCATATCCCAGCAGGGGCCACAGCCTTTAGGCTACTGGTTTCTCCACTCTGGGCCTCAGATTGACTATCCCTACAATAACGATACGGTAGAGTGGGATGGACTTGGTATAAATTATCTCTAAGGTTCCCTCCAGTAGACTATGAAGAGCAGCAGCCCCTATTCCTATGGATCGTTATACACACAGACTAGACTGCCCGGGTTTGAATCCCAGCTCCACCTCTTGCTAATTATATGTAACCCTGGGTAAGTCTTTTATGAGCCTTAGTTACCTCTTCTGTAAAGTGTAGATAATAATGTAAAATGGGGACTATAATAGTACTTACTCATGACATAAAGTTGTTTTAACCCTTAAATGAGGTAATACATGTAGAAGAGAAACCTGATACCCATTAAACCCTCAGTACTTAACTATTATTCTTCATGAACCCATTTGCTTTAATGTCACAAAGATAATTTAACAATTCAGTGAGGACCATACAAGTACACATCTAGTGTCACCTGTGATTCTCTTTGTTTACCTCAGTTATACAAGGTAAGTATTAAATAATTACATTGTCTAAACCAGCGTTTTTGACAATTTTTGCTACCAACAGCTAGTAACAACTCTAGTACTTGTTTGGTTTTTGAGCTTCGGTTCTGAAAAAGAATTTTGTCCTTTCTTCATTGTGAACCTCTTAAGTACACTTCAAACCCTTTTTTTCTCAAATACAGTTATACAATAGATTTCTCATAATCTTATGTATGTAATTAGAGTTAAAATATGCCAACCCTGAAGGGACCTTTATTCTTCCTTTTAAAAGAGTCATATTGTATGCATATATTTAAGCATCAAGGTTGAGGTTTTCCTCATTTTATTTAGATGCCTGGAGATTAGTGAGAAAAATCTGTGAAGACCCATTGTGTTTTTTTCCTGAATCAACAGTAACACTGATTTATAACTTAATAGTGATTCCCTTGAGTACTTAATAACATAGATTACACCCTAATAAATGCATTTCCTGTAGGCTTAAGTGACTAACGCGCTGATCTATTAGACTGGTAAAATAATATAGGAAGTTTCTTCTTAGTTACTGAGAAAATTTCTAAGGAATTGGTACCTTCTAAAATAAGAGTATCAAATAAATGTTTTTCTACGGATGGATTCTTTCTACAAATTAATTGTTACCTGGGAAAGAGAAATGTGTAATTTCATATTCTCAGAATATACTCACCATGTGTATTTTGAAGAGCAGGCCCTTTTATTTTAGTTATTGTTAATTATCCTTAAAACATTCAGGATCATTAAGAGAATTAAGATGTTTAGTACTCCAGATGTAGTTAGTAATGTCAAGATTCTCATTTTGCATTTTATTTTCTGGTTCCTGAATCTAGGTCAAATCTGCATGCACTGCACATCCCCAAATGTGCTTTATCCATTTTTTTTTCCAGTCCTCGGGCCCTGTTACATGTTGATCAGTTAAAAAAAAACAAAAAAAAAACAAAAAACTTAACATACAGATGCTTGTACTTAGCATCTGTCAGTAACCCTGTGATTACTGACTCCAGTGTTGCCTGTCATGTCCAAACATCATAAGGCTTGGCTAATGTTTTGATGATGTCTGAACAGCGTGTTTAAGAGCCTCTCTTATGGACAGCTAGAGGGTAGGAAATAATCACATTGAACGAAGAGTCCAAGTTCTTGCAACTTGTGGTGAAATCGTTCTGAATATTGATTCCCTTTGCTAATAAGCTCAGAAGTTCAAAGCGAGGACCGGAGGCCATGGCTCCCCCTTGCCTCCTTCAGACAAACTGCACTCCTCCTCCTTCTAAATGGACAGGATTATAAAACACAATTCTTTAAAGCTATGTTAACCCCTTGACCCCTTTTCAAGAGGCTCTGTTATTAACATTAACTTAAATTCCCTCTGCCAGACCGAGTTTTCAAATAAATTACACTCGGATCATTCCTCCCACCTCATCCTAGTGGTATTTTAAAAATGATGCAATGTGGATAATTTTGTATCTTAGGGTGAGGCTTTTAAAATCCAGCCTCAGGTAAGTGAGCGTTGCTCTTGATGAGTAGCAGATAGGTGTGGCAACTGACTGCTGAGCCAACAGAGGGTCTGGCACTGGTAACTCAGATACTAAGACAATTTGAAGGTTTGCTCACCTCTTGGTCCTTACAGAAGCAGAAAAAAGCTTCACTGCATCCCAGAGAGTTGGGGGCCACTATCTCACCACACAGTAGATACACAAACCTATATGTCAAACAAGTCAGTGAAACATTGAATGCCTATTTGGTTTTTAATCACGGCAAGGAAAGAAAGCCCACAGCTCCTCCCTACTCCCACCACCCACATGTGGCCCTGGTGCCACTCCAGAAACAAGCCTCATCATCATGAGTTCTCATTTATTCCTCAGAAATAGGGACTGGGCCTTTCGTATGTGGCCAGTGACTGAAGAGACCAATGTATTTAGGAAACCTTAATTAAACTAAATGCTTAAAAAGAGGTCACTAGATTGAACATGCAAGAGACCACTGGTTACTTTAAAAAGAACAGTTCCAGTGGAGTGGTGAAGGCAGAAGCCACCCTGCAGTGGGGTGGGGCAGGTGGGTGGGAAGTCAATAGAGGCAAGAAATGTAGGCCACTCTTTTAAGAAATTTGCTGGCAAAGGGAAGGATGGAGAGAGAATAGCAGCTTTAGAGAGATAGCTATTCCCCGTATTCTCCCTAAGAGAGGAAGGTGTTTTTAGGAAAGGCATCTACTTTATTTGGACTAAGTAATCCCTGTGCCTTCTTTTAAGCCAAGGGAAAATACACTATGGAATCAGAAAAGTTGAGGATACAGTAAAAAAGAATGAATAAGATCAGGAAAAGTTTCCAAAGAGCAGTTAAAGGTTAGTCTTGTCCACGGTGGGCAAGAGTAGGGCACACGTCTTCCTTTGCACAGATACGGAATGAGGAAAGAATACATTGGAACCCAGAGAAATGTTGAGAAGAGGTGGAGGTAGTGACATGGATGTGTTAAGAATACAATGAAGGGATTCAAGGTTCAAAAGAAGAGACAGGGGCTGTGAGGCTCAAAGGAGATTTGATGACAGTGGTGACTGAGAGAGAACAGAAGGCCCTCTTGTCTCCTGATGAAGGGCAGTCAAGGGGGCACTTGAAGCCTTTTCTTAACCTTTGGTTCCAGTAAGAGTAAGGCTCTGGCCTCAAATGAATACAAATGCTATCTGACCAGACCCCACTCTCAGGTTTCTCCTTCAAGAGTCTCTATAGAGACAAATGACCCAGTGGAGCAAGCAGCCTAGCTGCTGTATTTTGCAGGAAAAACTAGAAGAATGATGTGTTTTAGCCTGCAGGGCTCATCAGTTCTAGAATTGTCTTCCTGTCAGTGGAGAGGGAAGGGTCTGATTTCCATAAAGAGCAAGTCCTGGTTAATAAGTGAGGTCAGGGCTTCCCTGGTGGCTCAGTGGTTGGGAGTCCGCCTGCCGATGCAGGGGACACGAGTTCGTGCCCCGGTCCGGGAGGATCCCGCGTGCCGCGGAGCGGCTGGGCCCGTGAGCCATGGCCGCTGGGCCTGCGCGTCCGGGGCCTGTGCTCCGCGGCGTGAGAGGCCACAGCAGTGAGAGGCCCGCGTACCGCAAAAAAAAAAAAAAAAGTGAGGTCAAGTGGGAAGCTATTAGAAGTCTCTCTGGGGGATTCCCTGGCTGTCCAGTGGTTAGGACTTAGCACTCTCACTGCCGGGGCCCCAGGTTCAATCCCTGATGGGGGAACTAAGATCCTGCAAGCTGTGTTCCGTGGCATGGCCAAAAAAAAAGTCTCTCTGGCTTCCTGGGAAGTTTAATGCCAGGCTCAGATCATTCCAAATTCCATGTCTCTTTCCCCATATCCTAAAACCTCACTACTGTGTTTGGACTATGTTGCCTCCCTGCTTATTTACTCAGAACATTCTCCACTACAGCCAGCCACTGTGCCTGAATTTCCAATTATTAAGCCACTTATTTGGGTTAAGGCTATGTTTTATGAAGATGTATCAAAATGAGAGAGATCACCTAGCAACACATGGGGACCCAGTGACATTCACAAATACATTTGCATGGAGCTCAGTGTCAGATTAGCTTGCTGTCACCTTGGGAGCATGGACCTTAAGTAAATGAAGCACCAGAGAAGTCTGGAAGAAGTGGGACGTGGTGTGGTGCCAGGAAGATGGACCAGAATGTGGCAATACAGTGTGAGAAAACTCAGGGCACTGGGCTCTGGAAGCAGCTCTCATCTAGGGTGTCTGAAAAAGGGTTTAGAGGCTCTCCAGAAGACAACTTTTACCCATTATATATTTTTCTAGGTCCAATATGGTGCCCTGAAAGATGTTATTGCTATGAGAGCATGTGGAAAAGTGACTGATTCTCCTGCTGTCACTAACATCTTCCAGGTTACTGTTTTAATGGAACCAAAGCAATGCTGTGATAGCTCCCATAGAGAGAGAAAGTTAGTTCAAAAGTCTCAACTCGTATACTACCTCAATTCAGGCACAGGCCCAAAGAGTTATTCAGAAGGCCAGGGAAGGTTCCACTGCCGAAAGGTCTTGCCCTGACCCAAGATGACAAAGATCATTGTCTCCCTGTATATGACCTATCACTTTCCAATGAAGTAGATGCCTTAGGATGCATATACCCCTGGGAGGGATAACACACTTACTTTTACATATGTTGTTCTTTTAATGACTGAGACTAGAACCTATTCTGGGAGCAATATTTTCTTCTTTCCAAAATGGAAATACCCTTATTGTTATTGTGATTATAGAAGTAATACATGTTATTTGTAAACATTCAAACAATACAAATGTATAGAAAGTAAATTGTAAAAGTCCTTCATGATGCCACTTTTCCATAAAGAAAAAGTTGTGTTTATCCTTCCAGATTTTATTAAGCTATAGAATCATTTCATTTATGCTATTTTGTACCTTAATTTTTTTCACTCTACAATATGTCATGAACAATATAGAGAAGTAAGCTCCTAATAAACCTACCCTCCTGCAGATAATAATGATAAACTCTGAAACATAAACAAACAACTACCTGAGGGATCTGGAGAGTAAACAAAAGCAGCCAGAAAAAAAAAGCACTCCCCTGGGAGTTTGTAACCACAAGCTGGCCACCATTTGAGTTTCTGATTGAGATTTGTGCTATTTATCTAAAAACCCTCAAGCAAAAAAAATCAACTTCAAGTGGCCCAAGGTTGGTAGCGTCCTCCAGGCTACTGACAGAAGCAAATGCAAAGCATTACTGGAAGAATTCTAACTGAATTCAGGTTAAATATATACATATCATGTAACCAATCCAGAAATTCCTTTTCTAGCTATATACCAAGAGAAACTCTTACATGTGTGCAATGGTAAACATGCCTAAGAATGTCTATAACACCAATACTTAAATATCAAAAAACCTGGTAATAACCCATACATCCACATACAGTATAGATAAATCCTAATATAATCATATAATTGAATATCATGCAGTAGTTAAATGAACTATAGCCACTCACATCAACATGAATGAATCTCAAAGATACTGAGCAAAACAACAAGATGCAGTATGATTTAACTTATATGAATTTCAAAAACATATAATGAAACAATATTTAGGAATGCACACACATGTTATAAAAATAATGAAAAACAAGGGAATAATTTATCCAAATTTCAGGCTAGCAGTTGTCTCTGGGTGGGAGGAAGGGTGATGCACTCAGAGGTACACAGGTAACTTCAGAATTACTAGCAACTTTTATTTTCATAAGCTGGGTGGTGATGACTTGAGTGCTCTTTTTAGTTTGCTCTGTTTTTGCTCTTTAAAATGCACATACAGAAATTGAGGAAGACACAAATAAATGAAAAACTATCCCATGTTCATTAAAATATCAGTTCAGAAGAATTAATATTGTCAAAATGTCCAAAATACCCAAAAGGGTCTACAGATTCAATGCAATCCCTATCAACAATCCAATTCAATTCACAGAAGTAGAAAAAAACAAAAGAAAAAACAATCCTAAATTTATATGGAACTACAAAAGACCCCAAATAGCCACAGCTATCCTAAGAAAGAATGAAGCCGGAGGCATCACACTTCCTGATTTCAAACTACATTACAAAACTATAGTAAACAAAACAGTATGGTACAGGCATAAAAACAGACACATAGACCAATGGAACAAAACAGAGAGCCCAGAAGTAAAGCCACACACATATAGTCAACTAATCTTTGGCAAGGGTGCCAAGAACACACAACATGGAAAGGATAGTCTCTTCAACAAATGGTGTTAAGAAAACTGGATAGCCACATGCAAAAAAAAGAAAAATGAAACTGGGCAGCTATCTTAAACCACTCCCCTAAACTAACTTGAAATGTAATTAAATTAAATTTAATACCTGAAAATATAAAACTCCTAGAAGAAAACATAATGGAAAAACTTCTTGACAATGGTGTTGGCAATGATATTTTGGATATGACACCAAAAGCACAAGAAACAAAAGCAAAAATAAACAAATGGGACTATGTCAAACTAAAAAGCATCCACACAGCAAAGGAAACAATCAACAAAATGAAAAGGCAACCTATGGAATGGAACGAAATACATGCAAACTAGTTATCTGATAAGGGGTTAATATCCAATATATACAAAGAACTTACAAAACTTAAGAGCAAAGAAAACCAAATATTCCAGTTAAAAAAATTATATGTGAAATCTAAAAAAGTTGAACTCATAGAAGCAAAATATGGAATGGTGGTTGCCAGGAGCTGGAGGAGTGGGGGAAATGGGGAGATGGTGGTCAAAGGGCACAAGCCTTCAGTTATAAGATGAAAAGTTTCTGGAGATATAATGTATGGTATGGTGACTATAGCTAATGATACTGTATAGCATACTTGAAATTTGCTAAGAAAATAGATCTTAAGCCTTCTTTTTTTTTTGATCTTAAACATTCTTTCCACACACACATGAAAAAAACATTAACTATGTGAAATGATGGATGTATTAATTAACATGATTGTGGTAATCATTTCACAAAGTATATGTATATCAAATCATCAGGTTGTATATTTTAATATATACTGTTTTGTCAAATAAAAATAAATAAGTAGGGGAATCCCCTGGCAGTCCAGTGGTTAAGACTCCATGCTTCCACTGCAGGGGGCACAGGTTCAATCCCTGGTTGGGGAACTAAGATCCCACATGCCAAGTGGCCAAAAATAAAGGAAGGAAGGAAGGAAGGAAGGGAGGGAGGGAGGAAGGGGGGAGGGAGGGAGGACATAAAAAGCACATAGATGTTATATATGTTCTTGAAAGTATTTGACTATTAAAAAAAATGTTTTTAATCCAATCAAAAAACAAGAAGGCAATTGGCTACTTAAATGAGTTCTGAAATAAATTTTTAAAAGTGGTCTTTACACAATGTTATATGTCAAATACATTTGATAAAATAAATAAAAAGAAAAAATGCCCTAAACGTTATATCTGTAAGAATTCAGATTTTCTTACCTTAAGTTTGAATACAGATATCTGTGCCTGGAGTACCATGGAAATAGCAATGCCAGAGTAGACATTCAAAGGTCATCTAGTCCAGCCCCCAGCCTTTTTGACAGACCTGAAAATCCCATCAAAGAATAGAATATCCGACTGTACATTACAAATTATCTCAAGAGATGAATCCACAGTTTCCTTTGGTAGGTTGCTTTTGATGTGCCTTTGCTCCAAGTGGATCTTTATCATGCCTCCTTTATAAACATGCATTATGAACATTTTCAAATGTACAAAAATGTAGAGAATAATATAATGAACCACATATAAAGCTATCACCCAAAGCAACAAGTAAAAAAATGTCACAACCTTCACTTTAGCTATCCCTTTCTTCCTCTACTTATAGAGTAATTTAAAACAAATCTCAAACATATCCTTTAGCCCCTACATACTTCAGTATGCATCTCTAAATAGTATAGACATTTTTATTACACATCACCAATGATATTATCACACCAAACACCAAAAATTAATAGATCCTTGGTATCATCTAAATCCTAGCACATATTCATATTTCCAAGATTGCCTCAAAATTTAATTTTATATTTTAATTGAACTGCATTTATTTTTAAACTACTGTTGAGTGTTCACTGTTTTGGGCCAGCCTCTATATTCCGAGATGGCTTAACATCCGCTGACATCAAAGCTTGGCTTTCAATTGTTTTTCCCAAGTGCAGAGAAATGTGCCCCTAAACCTTCTAAACTACTCATTCACTTACTGCCTATTGAGGCTAACGACAATCTGTTTGCCAGGTGGCTTTCTGGAGCACAGAGTAGAGCAATCAGAGCCCCATAGTAGTAAAGCCCATAACAAGAATTTTCACTGGGTAGCAGCCTTACCTTGCCTGCTACTGGTCTAGCTGCTGTGTTGCCCTGCAACCCCAAAACCACTCTGAATTCAACCTAGGGTTGTACAATGGCAGTAAAATACACTGTTTAGGAGTCTCCAGGAAATGACTTGTATAAATGTTTTACTGTCTCCTCATTGACAAGATTTTTAAAAAAATAATCTCACTGATGCTGTAAGCAGTGCATCTTAGGGAAAAACACTCTTCCAGCTCCTTCCACATGGGGCAGAAAGGCCTACATGATCCACACTGGAAGACTTTATTAAAAAAAAAATTCTTTTTAAACAAATACCCTATGACCCGGCAATTCCACTTTTTGATATTTTCTCTAGAGAAACACTCACGTGTGTGCTCAGGGAGCTGTGTATAAGGATTATTTCATTATACTGTTGTTTGTAGTGATTAAATCCAAAATTGGGAAAACACTAAATGTGTGTTAATAGAGGAGCAATACATCCATCCTATAAAATATGATGCAGCAGTTTAAAAGAATGCAGTAAATCTGTCGTTACCTGGTAAGATCCCCAAAACATGTCATTAAATTTAAAAAGCAAGCTGCAGGGCTTCCCTGGTGGTGCAGTGGTTAGGAACCCGCCTGCTAATGCAGGGGACACTGGTTCGAACCCTGGTCCAGAAAGATCCCACATGCCCAGAGCAACTAAGCCCATGTGCCACAACTACTGAGCCTGCACTCTAGAGCCCGCGAGCCACAACTACTGAAGCCCGCGCACCTAGAGCCCGTGCTCCGCAACGGGAGAAGCCACCTCAATGAGAAGCCCGCACACCACAGTGAAGAGTAGCCTCCGCTCACAGCAACTAGAGAAGGCCCTCATGCAGCAGTGAAGACCCAACACAGCCAAAAATAAACAAACAAACAAATAAATAAATAAAAATTTTAAAAAAATAAAAAGCAAGCTGCAGAATAATACAATATGACACCCATTTATGGGAAAACATAAATCTATATACAGTAGCTCTGCCTTATCCGCAGGGGATATGTTCCAAGTCTGTCAGTTGATGTCTGAAGCCACGGATAGTGCCAAACCCTGCATATACTATGTTTTCCCCTTATATATACATACCTATGATAAAGTTTAATTTATGAATTAGGCACAGTGAGAGATTAACAACAGTAACTAATAATAAAGTAGAACAATTATCAAAATATACTTAATAAAAGTTATGTGAATGTAGTCTCATCTTCCCTCTCTCTCTCTCTCAAAATATTTATTGTACTATACTCACCCTCCCTCTTCTGATGTGAGATGATAAAATGCCTACGTGATGAGATAAAGTGAGGTGAATGACAGGAGTGTTGTTATGCAGCATTAGGCTACCATTGACCTTCTGACAATACATCAGGAGGATTATCTGCTTTGGGTGATCCTAGATCATTGAGCCAGGACAGTGTTGATGGTGGGATGTCAGGAGCAGATGATGTCGATGGTTGGGCATCAGGAAGGGAGCAAGCAGGACTGCATGAGATTTCATCCTGCTACTCAGAAGAGTGTGCAGTTTAAAACTTATGAATTGTTTATTTCTGGAATTTTCTATTTAATATTTTTGCACTGCAGTTGACTATGGGTAACTGAAACTGCAAGAAAGCAAAACCATGGATTGGGGTGGGGGGCTACTATATCTCTATGCATGCATACGTGTATGTGAATGCAGAGAAAAATGTTTGGAAGAATACCTACCAAACTGTAAATTGTGATTGTCTCCTGAAAGAGGACTGGGATGAGGAGGGTGGTAAAGCCAAAGAGAATTTAACACCATCTGCATCATTTGAAATTTTACAATGACAATGTAGTCAGATGTTATACGTGCAAATTATAATGAATAAAAATATTAAAAGAAAGAACAGCCCTGCATTCAGCTTCAGGGGCAAAGGTAAAATACAGGTTTTCCTAGACAAGGTTTCAAATATTTACTGAGAGCAGACTCTGTGGCAGATGATGTGGGAAACATGAATGAGCCACGGGCCCCATTCTCCAAGGGCTTCTCTTCCAGGCGGAAAGATAAGAGGTGAATACATGAAAAGATTCTCTAAAATCAAATGCCCATCTACACCCAGTATGAAGTTCACAGAGGGAAAGAGCACAGTAGACTGGGGTGGACAGGGAAAGCCCCAAGGAAGAGGTGGTTGCTGAGCTGGACATGAAGACAAGGTAAGATCTGAATATGACGGGGAGCCAGTTCTGTTCTGTTTGGAGTTCCATTGAAGAGCAGACAGAGGCAGGGAATCCCAAGTACTTCTTTATTGTCTTTATTGGCTCCCTGGGCAGCTTTTCCCACTGATAGACTCCACTCTCTGGGCTCATGACCAAAGAAAGCACAGCCAATGTACAGCTCATCTCAAACTGTGAATAATCCAAGAATTATTTCAATTTGTCTTTGGAAGGTATCATGTACACACTTTTTCTTTTTTTTACCAGCAGATTTAACTTCCCTAATTATGTTCTGCTCATCTGATGTTAAAATGAGTTTCTATTTTCTAAGCCCACATTGTCAAAACTGTCCCTGCCTGATTCTCCCTACCACCCTCTCCCCACTTTGCACCACTACTTGCATCAAACTTTACCCTATCTCAGGTCCAACCTAAGTACAAGTCTCACAGGTCCCCATTCTCTGCTGGTGAGTCAGTGGGTGCTAAAGAATTAGTCATTAAGTAATTCCTATTAACGTGTTATCTTACCCACATAATATACTGGCTTAAACAGGCTAATATGAATGCCTCCAAAACCCCCTAAGAAATAATTGATGGTGGGAATTTTAGACAATACCTTCAAGACTAAATCAGAAGCTATTTGAAGAACTGGACTCATCCTAAAAGTGCAGGCTTCTGTGCTGTGCAGGGAAGACTTCTAGGCACCAGATGAGAAAAGACTCTCAGTGGTCTGGGCCTCTGGCATATCACTTTACCTGGAGCCCTGGAGCACTCCAGAATCCACAATGCTGGACTCTTAGCAGGTTTCTAGGCCAGCTGGTGCCATGGCAAGATCCTTCTCTGAATGAATCCTGGGCCTAGCCTGTGAGCAAGTTCTTTTTCATAGGCTTGTCCTGTACTTTAACACTAAACCAGGTACTTTTTTCATCCCTTCTACCCTGGTACCCAGAATAGTCTCTATCCAGCACCCAGCAGAGAAATTATGGGTTCCCCACCTTGGGCTTATTACTGAGATTTGAAAGATTTCCAGTGGAAAAGAATTGATATCTTCCTTTCCTGTCCCTTCTAGAGAAGTCATTCTAATTTCCAGAAGAAGTAGGCTTTCTTCTCCCCAAATTGAGGAGAAAAGTCACTTGGTACAGAATCACAGCTTTGCCAGGTCCCCACAACCAAGCAGAGGTTGGGTTAAACCTTTATTCTTTCACTTATCCCCCAGCTCCTTAAGCAAAAGAGAAAAGAGTGGCTTTTCCATTAACTGTGACAGAATTAGGTATATTAGGTGAGAGAGTTGGGAAGAGGAGATGAGACAAACTGATCTGGGCATAACAGATGACCCAGGAAGTTCCCAGTGTAACTGCCAATGTTTATTGAGTTACTCAGTAAGTATATGTCAGCTATTCCAATAGGCACCTTTCACAACAGCCCCATAAGGTAAGCACCCTTATTACCATTTAAAGAAGAGAGAGAAAAATGAAGTTCAGAAATGTTCAGTAACTTGCCAAGGGTCACATAACAATTTAGTGGCAGATTCAAACCTAGAGAGTCTGACACTAGCACCAGTACCCTTAACTGCTATACCATGCTGCTGTAGGTGCCATGAAAATTTCTAGGCCTGGAGGGGAAGAATCAAGCAGGAAATTGGCAGAAGAACAGCTGGGCAATAGGTAATTGACATCAAGGAAGTCCAGTAGAGGCTGGGGAATGGGAGGGTGTCAGGCAGGGCAGTGTGTAGAAGTAAAACAGAACCTAGCAAGGATCTTATCACCAGGCCTGGAATCAAGAAGAAAACTCCAGTGGCCAGGAGGTCGGGCAAGCGCAAGGAAAGGGCACAGCTACATCAAAATTGGCACTTAGGCATGGAAGGAATCCATCAGGAAGCAAACGCCAAGGCTGTCTCAATGCTGAGCTGTGTGCTATGCATCAAGGACTCCATAGATCTACCCTGACTAGAGAGAGTATATGAAATAAGCTTGTGCTTTCATATACAGTTGACCCTTGAACATGGGTTTGTTGTTCACTTATACTCACTTATACTTATACTTCACTTATACTCAGACTTTTTTCAATAGTAAATACTACAGTACTACATGATCTGCAATTGGTTGAATACTGCATGATCTGCAATTGGTTGCAATCTGCAATTGGTTGAATCCACGGATGTGGAACTGTGGATACAGAGCAACCACAGATACAAAGGGCCGACTGTAAGTTATACAAAGGTTTTCAACTGCAAGCTGGTAAGAGTGTCCTCTCAAAATGTTCTCTGTCACTTTCAAATTTAGCACTACGATATGTAATCCATTTTTTCCCTGCTTCTCTTTGGACCATAAGATGGAAATGAAAGTCACTACCCTCTACTCAAGTAGTGGAGAAAAGAGGCCATGGACTAAATACTACATCTAAGAGCTCACAGCAGGGCAGGGCCCAGAAAATGGTACAGAGGCAGTTCTGTCTATTTCCAGTGACTTCTATTTCCCTCCTTTTGACTCATCTCTCCACCCAGACCGAAACCCTATGGTAACATCAGGACCTTGGTTCCAATTCCATGAAAATGGACCTGCACTATGTCCCATCACCTCAACACCCTGATGATAAATTAAGTCCTGTTAATGTTTCGATCACAGTAAGTATAATTGCAGGAGGGGAGATTGTTGTACCACAGCTTTGACTACTCTGAGGACCAGAATCTTGACTGAAATTGACAGTTGGGTTCACTCTGAAATCACTCTTGCAAAATACACGCCAAGGTTCTTTTATAAATATAAGAAATTAAGAATGTCCATATCAATGCTATGAAATGGATTAGAGTGTATTAAACAGCATAGTGGATGCTATGATGTGCCTCCAGATCCACCATTCAGGACTAACACACTCATATCCAACCTGCTGAAAGCACTGATGGCCTGACAGCTCTGAGCTGAGCCATCTCTAGAACTTGCATGACCCTGAGAGTAAATGCCCCCTCACCTCACTCTAGTCCTGGTCCTGATATGAACACTCCTTTATCTATTAAGAAAGTTGAATTCGTCATTGAAAACCTTCCCGTAAAGAATACTCCATTACCAGATGGCTTCACTGGTGTGAATTCGATCAAATGTTTAAGGAAGAAATAATGTCGATTCTACCCAAACTCTTGCAGAAAATGGAAGAGAGAGGAATACTTCCCATCTCATTCTGAGAGGCTAATATTATTCTAATACCAAAACTGAACAAAGTTGTTATAAGAAGCAAACCAAACACCAACATCCCTCATGAACATAGATGCAAAATTCTAAACAAAATTTTAGCAAATAGAATTCAACAATATAAAACAAGTTTGATACATCGTGACCAAATGGAATGCAAGATTGATGTAATATTTCAAATTCAATCAATGTAATTCACCATATTAACAAAATTTTCTTTTAAAATAACATGATAAGAGGTACAAACTACTATGTATAAAATAAATAAGCAACAATGATACATAGTACAGCATAGGAAATATAGCCATTATTTTCTAATATCTTTTTTTAAATTTATTTATTTTTGGCTGCGTTGGGTCTTCGTTGCTGCGCACGGGCTTTCTCTAGTTGCAGCGAGCGGGGGCTACTCTTTGTTGCAGTGCACAGGCTTCTCATTTGCGGTGGCTTCTCTTGTTGTGTGAAGCACGGGCTTAGGTGTGCAAGCTTCAGTAGTTGTGGCATGTGGGCTCAGTAGTTGTAGCTCACGGGCTTAGTTGCTCCATAGTATGTGGGATCTTCCTGGACCAGGGCAAGAACCTGTGTCCCCTGCATTGGCAGGTGGATTCTTAACCATTGCACCACCAGGGAAGCCCTATTTTGTAATATCTTTAAATTGAGTATAATCCATAAAAATATTGAATCACTATTTTGTACACCTGAAACAAACATAATATTGTAAATCAACTGTACTTTAATTTTAAAAATTAAGAAAAAACAGGATAATCTGAATAGAGAGAGAGAAAACATTTGATAAAATGTAACATCTATTCCTGACCAAAAAAATTCCCATGATGCTAAGAGTAAAAGGAAATTTCTTCAACCTGATAAAAAACAGCTATGAAAAATACTACAGTTAACATCATAATTAATGGGGAAAAACTGAATTGTTTCTCCCTTAAGTCAGAATCAAGGCAATAATTTCCATTCTCATCATTTCTATTAATCATTATACTGCAGATACTAGTCAGTACAATAAGGCAAGAAAAAGACATAAAAGACATCCAAATTGGAAAGAAATAAGTAAAATTGTCTTTGATGATTGTCTACGTAGATAATTCTATGTAATCTACATAAAAGGTACTAAAATGAAGAAGTGAATTTAGCAAGGTTGAAAGATACAAGATATTAACATATAAAAATCAAACTTATCTATACACCAGCAATAAACTATTGAAACTGAAATTTTAAAACAATACCATTTACAATTGCATCAAAAATATGAAGTACTTATGGATAAATCTGACAAAATATATGCAGGATCTGTATGCTGAAAACTACAAAAACAGTGATTAAAGAAATAAAGACGACCTAAATAAATGGTGGAAATATACAGTGTTCATGGATCAGAAAACTCAAAATGTTAAGATGTCGATTCTCCTCAATTTGATCTATAGATTCAACACAATACCAATCAAATTCCAGCAGGCTCTTTTTTTAGATATGATCAAGCTGAGTCTAAAATTCATATGGAAATACATACAACCTAGAATAGCGAAAACAACTTTGAAAAAAAGAACAATGCTGGAGGACTTCCAGTGTCTGATTTCAAGACTTACAAAACTACTGTAACCCAAACACTGTGGTATTGACATAGATTGACAAACAGATCAATGAAACAGAATAGAAAGTTTAGAAACAGACCCACATGTATACAGACAATGATTTTTTATCTATCAAGGCAATTCAGGGAAAATAGGATAGTTTATTCTAACAAATGGTGCTGGAAGATGGAGGGGGCCACATAGTAAGGAATGTGAGTGGCCTCTATGAGCTGACAGTGACTCCTGGATGACAGCCAACAAGGAAATGGGAACCTCAGTCCTATGACTCCAAGTAACTGACTTCTGTACCAACAAGAATGATCTTGGAAGAAGATTTTTTCCCAGAGCCTCAAGACAAGAACTCAGGCCAACCACCAACTTAACTTCAGGTTTGTGAGACCCTGAGCAGAGAACCTAGCCATGCTGTGCTAAACTTCTGACCTACAGAATTCAGCTAATAATTAACTGGGTATTGTTTAAAGCTGGTAAGTTCATGGTAATTTGTTACACATCAATAGGAGATCAACACATCTTATTTTTAAAAACTTTTATTTAGAATAGAATATATAAAGAACTGTGAAAATTCAATAATAAGAAAACAATCTAATAAAAAATGGACAAAAGATTTGAACAAACATTTCACCAAAGTAGATACATAGATACTCAATAAGCACATGAAAAGATCCTCACATTATATCTCATTAGGGATATAGAAATTAAAATTACAATGAATGTCTAAATTTTTTAAATGACTATACCTACTATTTTTGAGGATATAGAACAACGGGAACTCTCATACACTGCTACTGGGAATGTAAAATGGTACAACCACTTTAGAAATCGTTTGGAAGTTTCTTTAAAATGTTATTTACACAAGATAAATAAAAACATATTCATACAGAAACTTGTACACAAATGTTCGTAAACACTTTATTTGTGATGGCCCCAGATGTGAATGAAACAACCCAAATGTCCATCAACAGATGAATGAATAAACAAATTTTGGGATATCCATAAAATAATACTACTTTGCAATAAAAAAGAATGATCTACTGATACACTCAACAACATGGATGAATCTCTAATTATACTGAAAGAAGTCAGACCAAAAAATACATATAGTATGACTTAATTTATATAAAACTTCAGAAAATGAAAAAATAATCTATAATGACAGAAAGCAGATAAATAGTTGCCCAGGGATAGAGCAGGGAGGATAAAGAAGAGTGAGAGGGAGGTTTTATAAAGGAGGTACAAGGCAACTTTTACAGTGATGGATATATTCATTATGATTGTGTTGATGGCATACATGTGTTAAAACACCAAATTGTTTTAAGTTTAGTCAGTACATATTCATGTATATATAGGCTGCATATAGTATCAAGAAATATTTTGTGTGATGAATAAGCTGAAAATAGATGATAAATACTAGATAAAGGTATTCCCCTTCTTAGATATTTGCAAGTTTAGACTCCAATGTCTTCACTCAAAGGAGTCACTAAAAATCAGGTTGCTATATGGGATAACAGAGTGCTTAAACCTATTAGTGCTTGAGCCAGACTATATAGGTTTGACTATACTCTTTCAACTCTTTCAACTCACTAGTTGTGTGGCCTCAGACATGTTACTTAACTGTCTCTGTGTCTTAGTTTCTTCATCTGTAAAGGTGCATTGTAAATATCAATACAAGTAGGCTGTTACTACTCAACATATATTTCTTGAACATCTACCATGTACCTGATCCTTCAGCATAAAATGGGAGACTTTTGGCAGAAATATCTATGTGCCATTAGGGGATCCCACCACCTTTACCACTAGCAGAAGCATGGCCAGGGCTCACCTGCTTTCTTCTGACTGCATTGGGCTACAAGAAACACCTAGAAGAGCATATAATATACTTCTGTCTTAGATGCAGAATTTAACTAGATTGCTCTTTTGTCCTGGTGCCACTACCTTATGATGACTTCCCAGCCTCTACACTGGTCACATAATAAAATCTACAGAATCTCCTTGGCCCTTTCTTTCTTAGTAGAAACTTCTATAATCCAAATTCTTGTTCTATCAGACATACAGTATCCATGCATTCATTCAATAGATATTCAATAATCACTGTGTTCTGAGCAAGGTGTGAGGAATGGCAAATACAATGATGAAGATATATTACTGCCCTCTTCTCAAAAAACTAAAACTAGAACTACTATATGACCCAGCAGTTCCACTCCTGGGTATATATCCAAAAAAACAAAAACACTAATTTGAAAAGATACATGCAACCCAATGTTCATAGCAGCACTATTTATAATAGTAAAGATATGGAAGCAACCTAAGTGTCCACCAACAGATGAATGGATAAAGAAGATGTGTGTATATACATACAATGAAATACTACTCAGCCATAAAAAAGAACGAAATTTTGCCATTTGCAGCTACATGGATGGACTTGGAGGGAATTACGCTAAGTGAAATAAGTCAGACAGAGAAAGACAGATACTGTATGATTACACTCCTATGTGGAATCTAAAAAATACAACAAATTAGTGAGTATAACAAAAAAGAAGCAGACTCACAGATACAGAGAACAAACTAGTGGTTACCAGTGCGGGGGGCATTATAGAGGTGGGGCAGTGGAAGATAGAAACTATTGGGTGTAAGATAGGCTACAGGGATGTATTGTACAACATGGGAATTATAGCCAATGTTTTGTAATAACTGTAAATGGAGTGTAACCTTTGTACAAATTTTTTTTTTTTTTTTTTTTTTTTTTTTTGCAGTACGCGGGCCTCTCACTGTTGTGGCCTCTCCCATTGCGGAGCACAGGCTCCGGACGCGCAGGCTCAGTGGCCATGGCTCACGGGCCTAGCCACTCCGCGGCATGTGGGATCCTCCCAGACCAGGGCACGAACCCGCGTCCCCCGCATCGGCAGGCTGACTCTCAACCACTGCGCCACCAGGGAAGCCCTGTACAAAAATTTTTTAAAGATATGTTACTGCCCTCAATCAGTTCACAGGTTTGTGGAGGAGACAGGGAACCCCTCAAACAACATAACCTGTCTAGGAAAGATTTGCTGGCACTGCTCTCACAGAACATACAATATATGCCTGCGAAACCAAATATTCCCTGACTACCAGATAAACCCCACAGAGAGAGTTGGGGACTAAAAGATGTGAAACAATGAGAAGGATAGAGTGACTTTTGATTGATTCCCTTTCATACAAAACTACTTGAGTCCCTGAAAAAACGATGAAGATAGCATAATCCTATTCTAAAAGAAATGGGCACGACTAATGTCACCATCCTTTCTTGAATACTTCCTTGCCTGTCTCCTGCACCTCCCCCCTAAAACCCCACCCATTTCAGCTGTTCTTCACTGAGTAGGGTGTTCTTTGTCTAGAAATTGTCCCAGCGTGCACTTTTCTCTGCATTCTCTCTCTACTGTCAGTCTGTAATTCAACACTACGTAAAGATTATTGGGAACCAATACAAGCAATACCACCCCAGTCAACGCTCCCTAGGGAGTAGAAACACACTGTTATCAAAAAACAACAACAGAGGAAGCCAAGCCCAAATCTAATTTCTCCCCAGCACACTTTGGAAAACCCCCCACTATATTCACTCAAAGGCAAATCTCTTTGGGGAAGGCCCTTTCCCTACCATGGCACCCAGAGCCTTACACAGGACCAGCTCCTACTTAGTCTTGTCCTTTTGAATACATACACACACACACACACACACACACACACACACACACACACACACACACACACACCCCATTCAGATGAAGAGGCAGAAAGTACCTCATAGCCCCACAGCTGCTGGTACCAGGGTCAGGACTAGGAATCTGCTCTTTAAATTCCCTCCAAATCCATCCATGTTGCTGCAATTAGCTGCCAAGCTTGCAAAACCACAATTCAGCCATAAGCTCAGCCACTCTAGTGAATAAGAGTCAGGGAAGAGATCTGAGCTGGGGCCTGGAGTATCAGTACAATTTGGATAGGCTGAGAGCAGCAAGAAGAGCATTCCAGTAATATCACTGGGGCAAAAGAACAATGGCCCTAAGGAAGAAAGTCATAAAACATCGTTGGGAGAAAGTGAGCAGCTCAGTTTGTAGCATTGGGTACATGAAAAGTTGTGATGGTATGCTACATGGAGAACAGCACAGCGCATGGGCTTTTGTGCTAGACTGCCTAGCTGTGAATTTTAGCTCCTGTGTATTCCTGGCAACATTACTAACTCTTTGTGCCTCAGTCTCCTCACCTTGAGAACGGGGGCAAAACAGAGTGGTAAGAAATCAGACAGAGACCCTTTAGAAAATTATTGCAGTAGTCTAAGTAAGAGGTGATGAGGAACTGAGTCATTGCCTCTTATATTATTAATATTTCTTTCTTCTGAGTTTCCTCCACCATAATATGTCAAGTATCTGCCATTTTAAAAAGGAAAAACCTTCCCCTGATCTCTCTAACCACTGTCTCAAGTCTCCACTCCACTGAAATCTTTTTTTTTTAATTTATTTTATTTTTGGCTGCATTGGGTCTTCGTTGCTGCACGCGAGCTTTCTCTATTTGGGGTGAGTGGGGGCTACTCTTCGTTGCAGTGCGCAGGCTTCTCATTGCGGTGGCTTCTCTTGTTGCAGAGCACAGGCTCTAGGTGAACAGGTTTCAGTAGTTGTGGCACGCGGGCTCAGTAGTTGTGGCTCGCGGGCTCTAGAGTGCAGGCTCAGTATTTGCGGCACACGGGCTTAGTTGCTCCGCGGCATGTGGGATCTTCGTGGACCAGGGATCAAACCTGTGTCCCCTGCATTGGCAGATGGATTCCCAACCACTGTGCCACCAGGGAAGCCCCTCCACTGAAAACTTGAAAGAATCATTTACAGTCAACCGTTTCTACTTCCTCACTTCCCATTCTCTCCTCCATCCACTCCATGTGGGCTTCCATCTCTATACTCCACTGAATCTGCTCTCGCTGAAACCGGCAATGATCTCCATGTTGCCAAATCCAACAGACATTTTTTTCTTCTCATCCCTGTTTTGATTATCTACTGCTGCATAAAATAGTCACCCCAAACTTAGTGGCTTAACACAACAATCATTTATTACCCCTCTCAATTTCTGAGGGTCAGATATTTGGAAACAACTCAGCTGGGTAGCTCTTATGTCTTATACACAGTTACAGTCAGATGATGGCTGGGGCTGGAATCATCTGAAGACTTATTCATTCACATGTCTAATGCCTGCTCTGGAGAGGCTCAAACAGCTGGAGACTGGAACATCTGGGGTTCCTTGGGCATCTCTCCCTACCTCTATGTGGTCTCATCACCTGGTTTCTCCAGCATGGTTATGTCAGGGTCACCAAACTTCTGACATGGTGCCTCAGGGCTCCAAAGGCTTATGTCCCAATAGAGAACAGAGACAGAGACAGAGAGCCAAACAGAATTTGAATTACATTTTATTACCTAGTCTCAGAAGTCACATAATGCCACTTCTATCATATCATATTGGTCAGGGCAATCATAAAAGTCCATCTAGGTTCAAAGAGAGGGGATGTAGAATCCACTTCTTAATGGGGAAGTGGCAAGGTCACACTGTAGCAAAAGCATGTGGAATGTGAATTATCGTTATGACCATCTTTGGAAAATACAATCTCTCCTTCTTCAAATATGCCATTCTCTTGGTACCCAGGAGGCCATCCTGGTTCTCCTCCTACCTCAGTAACTCCTTTTTCTCAGTCTCTTTTGCTTGTTACTGTCCTTTGCTCAATCTCTAAATGAAGGCGTTGCCCAGGCTTGGTCCCAGTTAACTCTCCTCTATCTTTACTTTCTGACTCTTGGTGACCTTATCCAACTACATTGCTTCAAATATAAATCCCCAAATTTATATTTCCAGGCCTGATCTCTCCACTGAGTTTCAAATTTATATACCCAATTGCCTAACTGAGACTTCTCAGTGACATACATCTCAACCTTAACATGTTCAAAACTGTAGTCTTAATTCCTACACCCCACCATCATCCAAACCAAAACCCCACTGCTACTAAGGTGGGTGATTTTCCTACCTCAGTAAATATTCCACAAGTTATCCAGTTGCATAAGCTCCTCACTGACTCTTCATTTTCCCTCATAACTAATAAGTAATTAGTCTGCAAGTCCTATCAAATGTACATTCACAATATATCCTATATCCTTCCATATCCCTTTCGAACTACCATCACCTTCATTCAAGTCACCATAATGTCTTGCCTGGACTTTTCCAATAGTTTACAATTGGTCTTTCTGTTGCTGGTCTTGCCCTCCTAAAATTCATTCCTCATACAGTAGATGGAGCATTTTTAAAAAATAAATGTATACTAAATCATGTAACGCCCCTTTTTAAAGCTCACCAATGGCTTCCCTTTGCTCTCAGAATAAAATCCAAATTCCTTTGTGAGCATACAGAGTTCAGAATTTTTAATTCTTGCCCCTGTTCACATCTCTGACTTCATCTCCTACCATTCTCCCCTTCATTCAATATACTGTAGCTGTACTGGCCTTCTTGCTGTTCCTCAAACACACAGCTTGTTTCTGCCTGTGTGTCTGCCAGGACCTTTGCACTTGCTCTTTCCTATACATCAAATATTCTTCCTCTGGGGAATTCCCTGGTTGTCCAGTGGTTAGGACTCTGTGCTTCCACTGCAGGGGGCACGGGTTCGATTCCTGGTCGGGGAACTAAGATCCCGCATGCCGAGCAGCGCAGCCAAAACAAAACAAATATTCTTTGTCTTTGATTGGCTCTTTCCTGTCATTCAAGTCTCTGCTCCAAGGTCACCTCCTTAATGATACCTTCTCTTACTATTCAGCCTTAATTAGTTTAAGTATGTGCACACACACATGCATTGTGCATCATTCTATCCCATACTCCTGCTTTCTTTTCTTCATAACATTTACCATTATTTGAAATTATCTTTTGTTATGTGTTAGTTATTTTCCTCCCCCTCCAGATTATAAAGTCCACTAGAGAAGGGATTTTTGTCTATTTTGTTCATTGATGTGCACCACACATATTAGTTGAATGAATGCACAAACCAAGGTGGGGTGGTGGTGATTTAAAGTGGCAGATGCCAGAGATATTTTAAAGAGCCAGTCTCCAGGCTGATGCTATCAATATTTAGAGAACATCAAGGTCCCAGATGACTTGTAATCCCCAAATGCCTCCAAAAGTCTAAAACAAGGAAAGGAAATCTAACTTAGCACTTTGGGTGGCTCTGGACCCATTTGCACTGCCATCTCTCTGCCTCTTGTCTCAGATCTCTTTCTGCTTCCCTATTTGGTTTTTCTCATCCCTTTGCTTTATCCTTCTCTGATTATGCCTTCAGCATGCCTGTGGGCACCCAGACATCTGTCTTAGTTCTTCTTTGAGACCTTGGAGACTAAGGGGTTTCTGGATGCTTCCTAGAATCCATTCTGCATATTCTTTTCTTCTACCAAATCTTAGTGATGAATCTCCTTTCTTAAACAGAGCACATCACTCAGGGGTTTGGCCAAGATGATTGCTATAATTCATTTAAAGATGTGAGACATTATGAATATCAGAAAAACATTCTCCTCTCATTCATTTAAGCAAAGCTACTCAAGAACTCTTTTCTAAAATTTTCTAACAGGTTACTAGGTCCGTCCTAATGTCATTGATTTTAAATTCTATCAGAAAGTTTAAAATAGAAATCAAACTAATAGATGGGGTCTGGTGTAAATCAACTATCCCATGCTCAGTTCCTGTTGAGTGAGCACCAAATCAATCCAGTTAGCCAAGACACCATAAGAAAAGAAAAATTGAAACACAGACTTTAAACAAACTGACTAGTTCCATGGATACACACAACCAATTTCAGGCCTTTGTAGCTTAAGGAAGAATCTAGAACAGGCAACTCTCTCAACTGTATATTAACCCTAGTTCAGACTCAGCTTCAAGTCTGTGAGTCGTGTTCTGATTTTAAACTCACGAATGTTTGATTCATTGTTATTGACAGTTTAGGGCAACTGCTCAGCACCTTTTCTGCTTCATCTGTTCCAAAATCTCAGAAAGTTGGGTGTGCTTCTGAATAAGTTCTGTTTCATGCTGACTTCAGAAAATCACCTCTAGCCTCTTCTATATATTCCTATATCTAGCCATGGTCGCTGAGAACTGTGTCACTCCCCCATCTGCTCTTCCCTGGTGGCAGCACTCACAGAATTCCACACCCAGTAGGATACTGCAAATAAGAATATCTGTTCAGCAAGACAGGTTTTGCTACAACACTGTTCCCATCTTTTCCCTTCCTTATCCAGCCTTACTTCACTTTGTTTACCCACTGAGTTACCAGAGGTGGTGTGCTACTTTATCCAGTGAAGGAAGCCTCTGGTTCTCTCCTGAAGGATTCCTATACCAGAGATTCTAGGACAATGTGTGGATGAACACGATTATGATTGCCAAGGAAGGGCATCCTCCTTCTTCCCCTGCATGGCTACCAGGGAGCTGCTCTCTGTGCTTCCAGGATGAGAAGGAGTTTGAAGCTCAGCCTCAGGGTTGGTCAGCTGATTTGAAATGGACTCAGTGAGTATAATGCCCTAACACACCCTATCAAATAGCAAACTAGGGGTGCGGGGGTCACAGGGAAGTGCTCCTGTGTGTACAATGTAGAGAGCTGGGCAATAAGAGGTTATTTGCAGCCTCACATCTGTGACTGGATGCTGTGGGCAAAAGCAAAAGAGCAAAAGAGCAAAAGAGCAATGAGCAAAAGAGGCAGAAGCAGAGGCAGAGGAAATGGCAGTATTAGGGCAAATGTCTTAGATATTTCCTGGACAGTATCAGCACCAAAGGTTTAAAAGTCTTCTAATATCTTTATCCATCACTATAAACTCCACTGTTCAAAAAGGAATCACACCTGAGACTGACCTTATGCTGTCTCCCTACCTCTGCCACAGTCCCCTTGAACCAGAAGGACAGAGGAGGGATCGGGGTTCTCCCAAATCTACTTCACTCCTCAAAAGTGCTGTAAACAGACCCCAGTTGCTGCTCTACTTGGAACCCACAATATGATGAGAAGACTTCAGAAATCCATCAAATGGGATTTTGGTGATTTGGCCTGCTCGAGACAGCAGCAACTGAGAAATGGGCCTTTCAGGCACCCATATGCATTATGTAGCTTTGTCCATGATGCCCTGGCCCAATTCAAAGGGGAATCTTCCCTGAAACTCCCTTCTTAAGCCAAAGCTGACAGCACTTACTTAGAAAACTTTGAAAAGCAAGTCTAATTGTGACTTTCAATTCAGGATTTTCCCACCTCCATTCTCCTTTTCATGGGCACTTCATTAATCCAGGTGCCAGGCATGACCTATTCACCCCAGTTTCTTGCTCTACTCTATCCTGATTATTAATATTCATTCTTGTGACACTTCGTTCTAGATTCCAACAGTAACATCACAAACACACACACACAGATGCAACTCTGTTTCTGGTTTATTACCTCTAAATAAACACTTTTGAATAAATTTCTCTGGTCTCCATCAATAATTCAAATTCCGTATCATATTCCCACTTTAACTTTTTAAGAATTGTATTTAAAATAAACCTCTACTTCCTCCTCTTTAAAAAAAACCTCTCTTCTACCTCTCCTACATGTGAAAAATACTAAAGATCTCATGTCAACTTCCAAGAGACAATGGCAAAGAATCAGAGTAGCCAAATACAAAGAATTTTCATCCATATGGAACGACAGAGGCATAGAGTCTAGACTTTTCTCAGGGTAATACTTGGCAAATCACTTTCCTTCTCGGAGCCTATTTCTTCACTGTAAAATTAAGACATCAGACTCTCATTTGGCAAAGCTAGTTTCTGACCTAAGGATCACCAGGTGGCCTTTGGCTGAGAATTTTTAGTTTTCTTGTTTGTTATTTAATGGCCGACAGAGCTTCCCTGAAAATAACGTGCTTTTTTTAAAATTTATTTTTTATTTTTTAACATCTTTATTGGAGTATAATTGCTTTACAATGGTGTGTCTGTTTCTGCTTTATAACAAAGTGAATCAGTTACACATAAACATATGTCCCCATATCTCTTCCCTCTTACATCTCCCTCCCACCCGCTCTCCCTATCGCACCCCTCTAGGTGGTCACAAAGCACCAAGCTAATCTCCCTGTGCTATGCGGCTGCTTCCCACTAGCTATCTATTTTACGTTTGGTAGTGTACATATGTCCATGCCACTCTCTCACTTTGTCCCAGCTTACCCGTCCCCCTCCCCGTATCCTCAAGTCCATTCTCTAGTAGGCCTGCATCTTTATTCCCGCCTAGCCCCTAGGTGCCTCTGACCTTTTTTTTTTTTTTTTGATTCCATATATGCGTGTTACCATACAGTATTTGTTTTTCTCTTTCTGACTTACTTCACTCTGTATGACAATCTCTAGGTCCATCCACCTCACTACAAATAACTCAATTTCGTTCCTGTTTATGGCTGACTAATACTCCATTGTATATATGTGCCACATCTTCTTTATCCATTCATCTGTTGATGGACACTGAGGTTGCTTGCATGTCCTGGCTACTGTAAATAGGGTTGTGATGACCATTTTGGTACATGACTCTTTTTGAATTATGGTTTTCTCAGGGTATATGCCCAGTAGTGGGATTGCTGGGTCATATGGTAGTTCTATTTGTAGTTTTTTAAGGAACCTCCAGACTGTTCTCCATAGTGGCTGTATCAATTTACATTCCCAACAACAGTGAAAGAGGGTTCCCTTTTCTCCACACCCTCTCCAGCATTTATTGCTTCTAGATTTTTTGATGATGGCCATTCTGACTGGTGTGAGATGATATCTCATTGTAGTTTTGATTTGCATTTCTCTAATGATTAATGATGTTGAGCATTCTTTTTTTTAAAAAAAAACATCTTTATTGGGGTATAATTGCTTTACAATGGTGTGTTAGTTTCTACTTTATAACAAAGTGAATCAGTTATACATATACATATGTTCCCATATCTCTTCCCTCTTGTGTCTCCCTCCCTCCCACCCTCCCTATCCCACCCCTCCAGGCAGTCACAAAGCACTGAGCTGATCTCCCTCTGCTATGCGGCTGCTTCCCTCTAGCTATCTACCTTACGTTTGTTAGTGTACACATGTCCATGCCTCTCTCTCGCTTTGTCACAGATCACCCTTCCCCCTCCCCATATCCTCAAGTCCGTTCTCTAGGAGGTCTGTGTCTTTATTCCTGTCTTACCACTAGGTTCTTCATGACATTTTTTTTCTTAAATTCCATATATATGTGTTAGCATACGGTATTTGTCTTTCTCTTTCTGACTTACTTCACTCTGTATGACAGACTCTAGGTCTATCCACCTCATTACAAATAGCTCAATTTCGTTTCTTTTTATGGCTGAGTAATATTCCATTGTATATATGTGCCACATCTTCTTTATCCATTCATCTGATGATGGGCACTTAGCTTGTTTCCATCTCCAGGCTATTGTAAATAGAGCTGCAATGAACATTTTGGTACATGACTCTTTTTGAATGATGGTTTTCTCAGGGTATATGCCTATTAGTGGGATGGCTGGGTCATATGGTAGTTCTATTTGTAGTTTTTTAAGGAACCTCCATACTGTTCTCCATAGTGGCTGAACCAATTAACATTCCCACCAGCAGTGTAACAGTGTTCCCTTTTCTCCACACCCTCTCCAGCATTTATTGTTTCTAGATTTTTTGATGATGGCCATTCTGACTGGTGTGAGGTGATATCTCATTGTAGTTTGATTTGCATTTCTCTAATGATTAATGATGTTGAGCATTCTTTCATGTGCTTTTTGGCAGTCTGTATATCTTCTTTGGAGAAATGTCTATTTAGGTCTTCTACCCATTTTTGGATTGGGTTGTTGTTTTTTTTTGATATTGAGCTGCATGAGTTGCTTGTATGTTTTGGAGATTAATCCTTTGTCAGTTGCTTCATTTGCAAATATTTTCTCCCATTCTGAGGGTTGTCTTTTGGTCTTGTTTATGGTTTCCTTTGCTGTGCAAAAGCTTTAAAGTTTCATTAGGTCCCATTTGTTTATTTTTGTTTTTATTTCCATTTCTCTAGGAGGTGGGTCAAAAAGGATCTTGCTGTGATTTATGTCATCGAGTGTCCTGCTTATGTTTTCCTCTAAGAGTTTGATAGTTTCTGGCCTTACATTTAGGTCCTTAATCCATTTTGAGCTTATTTTTTTGTATGGTGTTAAGGAGTGATCTAACCTCATACTTTTACATGTACCTGTCCAGTTTTCCCAGCACCACTTATTGAAGAGTCTGTCCTTTCTCCACTGTACATTCCTGCGTCCTTTATCAAACATAAGGTGACCATATGTGCGTGGGTTTATATCTGGGCTTTCGATCCTGTTCCATTGATCTATATTTCTGTTTTTGTGCCAGTACCATACTGTCTTGATTACTGTAGCTTTGTAGTATAGTCTGAAGTCAGGGAGCCTGATTCCTCCAGCTCCGTTTTTCGTTCTCAAGATTGCTTTGGCTATTCGGGGTCTTTTGTGTTTCCATACAAGTTGTGAAACTTTTTGTTCTAGTTCTGTGAACTAGAACAGTGGTAGTTTGATAGGGATTGCATTGAATCTGTAGATTGCTTTGGGTAGTAGAGTCATTTTCACAATGTTGATTCTTCCAATCCAAGAACATGGTATATCTCTCCATCTATTTCTATCATCTTTAATTTCTTTCATCAGTGTCTTATAATTTTCTGCATACAGGTCTTTTGTCTCCTTAGGTAGGTTTATTCCTAGATATTTTATTCTTTTTGTTGCAGCGGTCAATGGGAGTGTTTTCTTGATTTCACTTTCAGATTTTTCATCATTAGTGTATAGGAATGCAAGAGATTTCTGAGCATTAATTTTGTATCCTGCAACTTTACCGAATTCATTAATTATCTCTAGTAGTTTTCGGATAGCATCTTTAGGATTCTCTATGTATAGTATCATGTCATCTGCAAACAGTCACAGTTTTACTTCTTCTTTTCCAATTTGGATTCCTTTTATTTCTTTTTGTTCTCTAATTGCTGTGGCTAAAACTTCCAAAACTATGTTGAATAATAGTAGTGTGATGGGGCAACCTTGTCTTGTTCCTGATCTTAGTGGAAATGGTTTCAGTTTTTCACCACTGAGGACGCATAACATGCTTTGAGGGCACTAGGAAGGTCAGTTCTCCCTCCTTCTAGGAAAAAAAAATAGATTCCCCCTATTTGCTTGATTTATTGACAGAATTTCCAGCTGTTTTGCTACCTCTAAGCAGTTCCTTCTAAAATGTGTGTCATTTCAGAAAGAGTAGCATGTTAAGCTGTCACCAGCCAAGAAATTGTAAGCTTACTGAAGGGAAGGGGAAATGAAAAGGGAAAAGTTAGCTTCTCACCTTTGGATGCCAGCAATCAGGGCAGACCCTAGCTAGAGGGCTTGTGGACAGGAGGGCACCAGCAGAGGCTTTGGGCATGGCATGGAATGAGGATAGGGTTTCCATCATCAGTTTGCCACCTTCTCCAACAGTCTGCTACCAGGTAGAAGATCTTTGGCCTTTTCTATTTCTCCTAAAAAGAATCTTATTCTTTCCTTCCTCATGTCAGTTGTATGCTGATGGAACAATCTGATCAGTACTTGACAAGACAATATTAGATCAAACAGTAATTAGTCTTGTTCAGATGATTAAACATGAACTAGAATTAGATGAGGACAATGAAGATGTCCTGATAGAGGACAGCAACCCAGGCCCTTCACCATCTCTGGAACCCAAATTTTCTCCAACTTCACAAGTTTGCAAGTCTGTAAATTAAACCCAACAACCTTACTGAGTAACTACTAGGTAACAAGCTATGTTCTAGGTGCTAGAAGGGAAAATCAAGCAGCAAAAGCCTAAGCTCTGCCTTCAAGTAGCTTGTGATAGAGGTGAGATATTATATATCTTTGTACCAAACATTGGAGACTTGTTTTAATGCACAAGTTGAGCAAGGGTAAGATCCAGGGAGAACATCCTAGGATGCTAAGGTGATCCAAAACCATGGAGGTGCCAAGTCCCAAGATTTAAGCTGCTGGGAGGAAGTAGAGCAGGGAATGGAATCCTCATAACATGGCAGTCAGAAGCCTGAAAATGGAAACAGATTCCAGGTGAAGGGAAGCCTGAAAGATGGGGAGATAGTAGCTAGAAACCTAGAGCTGGGGAAGGAGCTGGTTCAAACAGAGAATGTCAGACATGGAGACAGGAACCTAAAAGTCAAGGCAGGTCAAACCAGGAAGTTATGCGATGGCCTGTCAGACAGGGCAAAGGCCCAGTAGCAGACAGAGGAATACCAAAAGAAGTCAAAAACTATGTCAAGGTGACTGTCAAAAGTTACACAAGGGACTAAGGAACAAAGGAACAATTTTGGTTGCTTAGCTGCTTTTCAACATGCTTGATTTTCTATTCCCCAGAGAGCCATTAAGCAGGGCTTCTCCACATTGGCTGACCATTAGAATCAGCTTGTACCAAAGCCCAAGGTCTACCATGGACCAACTGAATCCGAATCTCTAGGATGCAGCCCAGGCAACAGTATTTTTAAAAGTTACCCAGATGATTACAATGATTAGTGAGGGTGGAACACCACTGCTTTAAAGTGCTGGACAGCTTTAAGAGATTACCATAGGGTTACGTTAGTCAGGAAGGCTTCTGAGAGGATGGGAATGTTGATCAGTATCTTAAAGGGTAAGTGTATTAGTCAGAGTTCTCCAGAAAAACAGAACCAACAGGCGGATAGATAATTTTTAAAGGAAATTTATTATAAGGAATTGGCTCATGCAGTTACTGAGGCTGAGAAGTTCCACAATATGGGGTCTAAAAGCTGGAGACACAGGAAAGCTGGTGGTATAATTCAGTTCAAGTCCAAAGGCCTGGGAACCCAGGAAGCCAGTGGTTTCAGTCCTGGTATGAGGACCAGAGAAGATGAGATGAGATATCAAGCAGTGAGGCAGGAAGCAAAAAGGGGCAAATTCCTCCTCCTACCCTTTGTTCAATTCAGGCTTTCAACAGATTGGATGAAGCCCACCCACAGTAGGGAGGACAGTCTACTGAGTCCACCAATTCAAATACTAATCTCATCCAGGAACACCCTCAGAGACACACCCAGAATCATGTTTAATCTGGGCACCCCACAGCCAGTCAAGTTGACATGTAAAATTAACCATCACAATAAGCAATATTTAGGCTAGATGGAAGGAAGTGGGTCTTCCATAGTGGAGGAACAAGGAACGTGAAGGCAACGAAAGATATGATGGAGAAGGAACTGTCTGATATGATCCAACTGCAGTGGAGGGAGAGCCACTGTAAGTCTACAGAAATAGGCCAAGGAGAAGAGAAGGAACCTGGTGGGGGACCCTGAAATTTGGATCAACCAAGTTGATCTTTTGCACCATATCAGAGGTAGTTCAAATAAGGAATCTATATTCTTGAAAGTTGTTCCCTTCTCTGTCTTTGCCCCCTCCCACCAACTTTCTATTAAAAGTTCCTTTTGAAAAAGTCCAAACTGGTTTCTTATTAACTAAGGTAAAAGGCATTTTCTCCCAATTGGGGAAGATAGATAAGTAATGCTGATACTCTGCTCTCATAGTGCATAGGCCATGGCCTTCCTCAGAGATCAGTAAATGATAGGTTTCTTGGTCAACACTGGCCAGATGGGCCACATCCTACATATCTGCTGAGACCTCCCTGCTCAACTGCTAGATAAACATTGATCCCAAACTGATGATTGAAGACTCGCGGCACAAAGCGCCCCCCAACTTTCTCCCAATGTGACTCTCTGAGCAGCTGGTCTATTTCTTGGCACAGAGAAAATAAAAACCACTGGATACAAACTCCCCCAACTCCCTAGGCACCTCCCTACATACTTTTCTATATCTGTACCCATGCCTACTTTCTTGTCTCTTATGGTGAGGAAAGGTCCTCCTCCTAACTCAGGCCAAACCTCCAGCTGGGTTCTGAATCCCATCCTCTGTTTCCCTCGGAATTATGCTCCAATGATTAGCCTTTATCTCTCCCCTATCTTTAACATTTGTTTGGCTCATTCCCCTCCACAAATAAAAATTGAAAAATCTCACTCATCTTAAATAAGCAAATTCCTACCTCCCTTGATACTCTAACCCTTCTTGACACTATCCATCATCTCACCTGACCATGCTTCTAAAGCAAGTAATCTACATTTGATATCTCTACATCTCACCACCAACTCTCTCTCCAACCTATAACCTGGCTTTCACTTTCACTGATCTACTGAAATTGTTCTCACTGAAGTCACCAATGTCTTCCTTGTTTCTCAAATACATGGACCCTTTTCAGTTCTTATCTTCTCCTCCCAGCAACATGTGATGCTTGACAGCTCCCTCCATCCTTATTTTTCCTCTTCCTTTGGCTTCTATGATGCCACAGTCTCCTGGTTTTCTTCCTACTTCTCTGCTCTTTTTCAGTCTTCCTACTGTATACCCCATCAGCTCTGAGTCATCAGTTTTTAATTCTTAGAGCATCCCCCTTTCGCATATATCCATTTGGCAAACTCCTTTAAATTCTAAAGGTTTATTTCAAATACTTCTTCCTGCCCTCATGGATCTTACAGTCATGTGAGGGAGATAGACATCAAACAACTAAATAGATAAACGAAATAATTTCAAAAGTGATGAGTGACATGAAGAAAATAAAATATGGTGATGAGAAAGAGTAACTGATCATATGGTAGCTAGAGTAGACCTCTCTGAAGAGGTAGAATGTGAGCTGACACCTAAATGACTTGAAGGAGCCAGACATGAAAAGATCTAAGGGAAGAACATTACAAGAGAAAACATTTCTGTTTATCAAAAATAGCCAGTGAGGGGCTTCCCTGGTGGCACAGATGGTTGAGAGTCCGCCTGCCGATGCAGGGGACACGGGTTCGTGCCCTGGTCCGGGAAGATCCCACATGCCACGGAGAAGCTGGGCCCGTGAGCCGTGGCCACTGAGCCTGCGCGTCCGGAGCCTGTGCTCCGCAACGGGAGAGGCCACAACAGTGAGAGGCCCGCGTACCAGAGGAAAAAAAAAAGATTAAAAAAAAAATAGCCAGTGAGGACAGAATAAAATAAGCAAGGTGGATAGTATTGAGCATAGGCCAAATCTTGGAGGGTCCTTTAGTAAAAGTAAAGAGTTACTTTATTTATTAGTAAGATTTTTACATTTATTTATTATAAAAACTAAAAAAATATTTATTTTTGGCAAAATATTGGAGTTTTTTTCTATATGTGGCAAAAAGCCACTAGAAGAGGGACCAAAATATGGTTTACATTTTTAAAAGATCACTCCAGAGGATGAATTGTAAGAGACAAGGGTGGAAGCAGGGAGACCAGTTAGGAAGTTATTGCAGTGGTCCTGGTGAGAGATGATGGAGGGATGGGCTAGGGTAATGGCAGTCAAGGTGGAAAAGTGATAGAAGTTATGACATATATTGAAAGTATACAAGACTGTAAGGTTTTGGAGGGTGAGAGAGAGAAATCAAAGATGATGAGTTTTCTGGCTTGAGCAACTAGGTGGATTGTGGTGCCTTTTACTAAGATGGAGACTACAGGGGAAGGAATAAATTTGTGATGAGAGAGTGGGAATCGAGGCATTTACACCTCTCTAGATACTCTAGACAAATTATTTTAGACTTTGGAATTCCAGTCTATATCACATTTTCAGCCAAGCTTCTCTTCTACATTCTGCGTCAAAACCCATTTGTCTTCAGCACACTATCTGCAGGTCTTCTAAATGCTCCAGAAATGGCTTCTTTGATGCTACTTCAGTCACCACTAAGATAAAGTGATTTTACTTCTCTCCACTACTGAATCTTGTGCCCCCTAGATGCACCTTAAAACCATGAAGGTCAGAAAAGATTCTATGGCAACAGTCTTCAAGAACCTTTTCAAACTAGATTGGTTATTCACCTGAATGCCTCTGTAATTCCCAGTCATTCATGGCACTGTTTATCCATTTTCTAGGCCCCTGCTCAACTGCCAAAATTGTTAGTCTGGTGGTCTACAAATTTCAGGTTTACAGAGTACAGGTCTGTCTGGACTCCTGGCCCCTAAGGCCAAAGAACCTATCTAATAACTTGTGAACTAGAAAGGGTATGGTGCAAAAACTTCCATCTACATCCATATCCTTTTTAATGAAGGCTTTCCACTGCAAAAGAAAAAAAAAAAAAACACTGTATTTGATCCCCCTTCCAAAGCTTTCCTGGATGAAGGAGATGCTGTCCAGGCTTCAAAAGAACTTCTATCTACCTTAAAAGAGCAGCAATGCCTCCTGAGCAAGTAGCTAACAGGGAGATAACAGACACAATGATAATAACCACATGGACGAGTACAGACTATGTGCCAGATACTGTGTGATGTGCTTAAAATTCTTTATAGCCTCAGAAAACCCCTATGGGATGGGTGTTATTCTCATTTTGGCATTGAGGAAACTGAGAGGTTTTACAAAATTAAAGTGACTTAGCCAAGGTCACATAGCTAGTAGGACCAGAACCCAGATCTATTGATTCCAAAACCCATGCCTGTAACTACTATATTATGTATAAGTAGCTATTAGTGGAAATAGCTATCATTTCGTGAGCACATACTTGTGCCAGTCATCATGTTCTAAGTACTTGACATGCATTATCTCACTTAATACTCACAACAAACATATGAGATAGGGACATACCACTTTTAACCTGTTCTTCAAATAGTCCAGAACTCTTTAAGATTTGAAAAAACTTACCTAGCCCTCCAGTCATCAGACTCCCCACAAAAAGCGGCGCTTGATTAAGAACTTTCATTGACTCAATTCACCTCTCTAGGGAAAACTTTTCCTGTTGCACCTGGCCTCAGTCCAACTCCTGGCTACAAGTTACAGCCCCTGCCCTTGCCACTTCCCCAACTCCTCACTCAAATTTCTTACCTTCCAGGCTCCACAGCCCCTGCTCTATTGAGCCCACCTGCATATCTGACCAAGAATATCTGTTGGCACAGACTCACATGCCCTAGACCAAAAGGGAGCATTCTCTAGACCCTCACCCTGGAGGCTATTTAAATTTAAATTAATTAAAACTAAATAAAGATTTAAATATAGTTCCTCAGTCACACACTCTTAATTACTAATAGTCACTAAAATATGGTAATAAGGGTCTGAATTGGAAGGAGGTGACTATAAGAGCTACTGAGAAAGGAAGAAGATTCTAGAAGACTGGATGACTGACTACTTAGGTCACAAGGGAGAAGAGGGAGAGAGAGATGAGAAGGAAAAAGAGGATGAGGAGAAAAGAAGAGGAGGAAGAAGAGAAAGGGAGGAGGGGAAGGAGAGAAAAGGGAGGAGGAGGGAGAGGAAGGGGAGGAGGAGAAGAAACAACAACCATAACCATGATGACAACAATGATGACCAACCTAAGCTCCTTAGGAAACAGCCATAGAGAGGGGTTAAGGAGAAACATTCTTGTAAATAAAAAGGAAGTGGAAGAATAAAAGAAGTAAGAAGAAAACCAGGCCAGTGTGATGCCACAGAAGTCAAGGAAGGGGACTCTTTCAAGAAAGGCAAAGAGAAGAGTGCGAACAGTGCCAAATGCTATGGAAAAATCTAGTTGGATGAGAATTGAGCGAAAGCCATTGGAATGGAAACAGGGTAATATATAGAAGAGGCATTTTAGTTGAGTATTCATCCATAATTCTTTCAATAAATGTTTGCTGATGGCCTACCAGGGACCAGGCACTGTGCGAGGTCCTAGGTAATACATTTATGAATAGAATTATATACTTATTCTCTTCATACCACTTACAGTCTGGTGGGGGAGATAGACAATAAACAAGCAAATAAATGTATAGCAAATCCAATTATTATAAAGAACAAACAGTATGCAGGGGTAGTGAATAATGGAGGGAACCCACTAAATAGTGTGCTCAAAGAAGGCCTCTCTGGGTTGTTGAGTAGCATTAAGTGAAGAAGTCAGATTAAAGAGTGAAAGAGTGAGTGTGTTGTAGGGCAACGAGGCAGACAGTATGATTGCTATGTTCAGAAGTTGGCAATGAAAAGAAGCAAAGAGATAAAATAGTATCTATGAATGATTGAGGGACTTTTATTTCACCCTAGAGAAGTATGAGTAGAAGATAATGAAGAGAGAAAGACTGATTATATTAGAGAAAGAGCAGAAATTGATGGAGTGTAGCCCCACATTTGAAAGGAAAAGGAAAATTTTAATCTCAGGTGGACGGGCTAGCCTCACTTCTTTCACTGAGATAGGAGGGGAAGTTGACAGGAAACTGAAGATACAGAGAAATTCTGAGTAGGTGGAGAAAGTACTGTATAAAAAATGATATGGAGGGCTTCCCTGGTGGCGCAGTGGTTGAGAGTCCGCCTGCTGATGCAGGGGACACAGGTTCGCACCCCAATCCGGGAAGATCCCACATGCTGCGGAGCGGCTAGGCCCATGAGCCATGGCCACTGAGCCTGCGCGTCCGGAGCCTGTGCTTCGCAATGGGAGAGGCCACAACAGTGAGAGGCCCGCGTACTGCAAAAGAAAAAAAAAAAGATATGGAAATCAAGAAATATCTAGTGTTCCACAATCCATGGCCTTCATCTTCTCATGAGGTACCATGCAAGATCATCTACTGACAGTGTATGAGAGTAGGATTGAGAGTTTGTATACAGAAAATATCTGGAACATCCATCGTGGTGAATATGATAGGATGTCAACAAAGATGAATAGAATAATCGCTGATGGAGCAGTAATGGTAGAGAGTAGGTAAGATATGAAGGTAGAAGACCAGATAGCATTATTCTGTAGGCCACCTAGTCAACAAATGTCCATGCCTTTCTTCCACAACTATTAGCGTTCAGACGCTGAGAAAGCAGGTGACAGGGATAACCCAAGGTGGAGACAGGCTTGGTGAGCATGTGGCAAAGTCAAAGAGTGTCGAATTCAAGGATATGAGGGCAACCATCAGTGTCATGGCTCGCTGTGGGGTCTCTGGGGAGCAGGAAGGTAAGGACAGGCAGGAATAACATTGTGAATTAGGAAGGGTTAAGGTATCTAGAGTTGCGATATGAGGGGAAGAAAGCAGATTCAGTGTGAATAAGGGAGCAGAGAGTTAAAGGATCACAGGTTATGGAGAGAGAGGGGTAGCTCTGAATTTGAAATCACAGAGATGAAATAATTTGAAGTTCAGAAATGTCCAAGTTGTGGCTGTGGTTGGCTGAAGTGGAGTAGAGAGGAATTGTATAGTTTGTGAGAAAAGTCAAGGTGTTGTACTGACCACCTGTCCCGATGACAGGAAATCAGATTGTTGGGAAACCTGTGAGGCAGGTTTAGAAGTCAAAGAACATATGAAAGAAAGTCAGAGATGAGTAGACACAAAACATAGAAAAAGCTTCTCATGGAGCATCTATTCCTGTAGTTCCCAAATATCACCATATCACTTATCCTTCCAAGCCCAAAGTGTATTTCTCACATAATAGATGAGGAAACTGAGGTCTAGAGAGTTTAAATAGCATTTCAAGTTCACAGAGCAAAATCTGTGTCAGAGATTGGAATCTGTCACTAAAATATGGAGCTTCATGTACTTTCCAAGTCAGTAGGTGCCTTTACCTTCCATTATACTTTTTGCCTACAAAGACCCTGGCCCCTGAGTTCTACCTATCCATTTCTGCCTCTGCTTTGCTGGAAAGGAGGTAAATATGAGTGATTACATTTCAGCATGGGTGTATGGACTATTTTCTTCTTGTTTTCAAGGACATTCTGTGGCAACTGTTCCTAGAAAGATAATAGAGGAGAGACACAACTTCTTACTTATTACTGTATTAAGCACAAATGTCATGAGAAAGAGCAAGTTTACTGGGATTTCTTAGGCTTCTTTAAAGCATTGAAAACATGCTGATACCTCCATACATTTCATATTTTATCTAGTACTTTGTATAAATACAGGTATCACCAACACAAAGGAGAGATAATATGTAATTGAAAGCAAAGGGAAGAAACTGACAGTAATTTTAGATTTTTTTTTGATGTGGACCATTTTTAAAGTCTTTATTGAATTTGTTACAATATTGCTTCTGTCCTATGCCCTGGGCTTTTTGGCCCCGACCAGGGATCGAACCCAAACCCCCTGCATTGGAAGGCAAAGTCCCAACCACTGGACCGCCAGGGAAGTCCCAACTGACAGCAATTTTATAAGCGATAACAAGATCTGTGAAAGGAACATCCTCTACAAGTTGACACAGCCCAAGGATAACACAAGCACAGCCTCAAAACACATCATTCCATCTGTCTGGTAGCAACACTGCTGTGGAAAGAAGAGTTTCTAAATGCCACCCAAATTATCTCTGACTTATTTTTCTTGACAGACACCAAAGCTGACTATGGGACAGCCCATCCCCCCCCCCAAAAAAAGGCAGTCATTTCTGCAACAGAAATCCTGGAGGCCTCCTAAATTCCTGTTACTTATTTGTCTGTTTAAAAATTGGCTCAAGAAGTTTAAAAGAGCTACTTAGTTCAATCAAGTTGGTTGTTTGATGTGATGATATAAGATCAAAGTTGCCCAAATACCTTTCAACTAATGACTTGGATCATGATGGTAATGATAATAATGATGCTATCACTGCTGCTGTTGCTGATGATCACTAACAGGCAGTGGGTGTGTACTATGTGCTGGGCACTGGCCTAAGCATTTTACCTAAATATATTCAACTGCCTAATTGACATCACTACTTATATGTCTCTTAGGTACCTAAAGTTTACCATGTCTAAAATAGGACTTTTAAAGACAGAAAAGATTTCATGGAGCTTATAATCTAATAGGGGGAGACAAGTTATAAATAAAGAAACAAATAAATATGTAGTATCAAGCAGTGATGACCATTACAAAGAAAATAAATGATACTGATGGATAATGAATAAGGATGAAAAAGTAGGTGTAGCCACCTTAGATAGGATGGCTAAGACCTTTGAGAAGAGATGACCTTTAAACTTGAGACTTGAATAATGAGAATGAGCCAGCCATGAGGAAACCTGAGAGAAAGTATTTCAGGCAGAGGGAATGAAATTGAACAGACCCAATTACAGGAAGGAGCTTGATGTGCTTAAGGAAAAGAAAGAGGCCAGTGTGGCTGGAGCTGAGTTAGTAATGGGGGTCAGGGGTGGAGATGTAGTACAAGGTGAGATGAGAGAGGTGGGCAGGGACTAGATTATGCAGGGTCTGATAGGCCATGGTGAGAAGTTTGGGGTTTATTCTAAGTACAATAGGAAGTTACTGGATTTTAACGGGGTTGGGGGGAGTGGGTTATGATCTGATTTCAAGCCTATCGTATAGACAGAAAGAGGGCCAGAATGGAAGTATGGATGCCAAATAGTAAGCTATTGCGGTAGTCAAGGTTGAAGATGACAATGACTTGGAAGAGGGTGTTAAAATGCTAAAAGTTGTAAGAGGTGTTCAGATTCTGGATATATTTTCGAGGTAAAAGAGACAGAACTTAGTGGCTGACCAGATGTGAGAGGTGAGAGAGAAGAAAGTGTAAAAATGTTTCCCCATTTCTGGCTTAACTAATTGAGTAAGTGGTATCGCAAGTATCAAAGATGGAAAGATTTGGGCAAAGTACAGGTTTGAAGGTGGCATAGAAGCAATCAAGAATTCCGTTTGGAGTCAGCTAAGTTTGAGAAACTAGTGAAACATCCAAGTAGAGATGTCAAGTAGGCAAGCAAAATATATGAATCAGAAACAATCATATAGAAGAAGAAAGGTATACAAATAAACTAGTGTCAATTACATTTTCCCCCCAATAATTATACAAATAATTATTGTTTGTCACCCCTGCTAAAATGTAAGCTCTATGAGGGCAGCAATATTGTCTGTCTTATTCTCCTTGCATTTCCAGTACCAAACACAATTCCTGGGAAATAGTAGATACCCAATAAATATTTGTGGAAGGAAGGAAAAGATGCAACGAATTTCGTTCTCTGATTAGGTCAGATTTTAAATGGAAAGGCATTGAATAGCCATTCTCTGCTTTTCCGCCAGAAGGAGAACTACTGACCTGGTTGGTCTGATATAAGGACATTTTGCAGGGAGGGGTGGTGTACATTTTGAAGAGGTAGAGATTTCAAAGAGGCCAAAGACTGATTAAAGTCTCTCCCTCTTCTTCCCACGCAGCAGGAATAAGGACCACAGATAGCTTCCATATGGCTTCCATAAAGGCCACAGTTAGCTTCCATATGGGAAAAGGCCAGCTGTCTGCTTTCCTTGAACTAACCTTCCCAAATAGAGAATCGTACTTCAGTCGAGCAAATACAAGTACTTATGCTCCTTTGCTAGACTCTCCAATTTGCATGCATTATTTCGGGGATCAATAAACAATAGCACTTAGGTCAAAGTTGGTCCCCACCTGTTTTTCTTAGCCTGAGAGCTAAGAATGGTTTTTATATTTTCAAATGATTGAAAAGATAAAAAGAAGAATATTTCACAGAACATGAAAATTATATGAAATTAAAATTTCAGTGCCCATCAGTAAAATTTTATTAGAACACATCCATGCTCATTCATTTACATATTGTCTATGGCTGCTTCAGTACTACAATAGCAGAATTGCATAGTTAACAGAGACCATATGGCCTACAAAGCTGAAAATATTTACCACTTGGCCCTTTATAGAAAAAGTTTGTAGACTCCTGCATTATTTCATTTCATGCTCACCACAAAAATATATATATTACTTGGATGATATATTCATTCCCATTTTACAGAAGATAAAGCTAAGGCTTACAACAGCCAGTAAGTAGTAGAACCTGGATTCAATCTCAACACAATAACAAAAATTTAATAGTGATATTTAATAATTTCAACTACCATTAACTGAGTGCTCACCAAATGCCAGAATCAGTACATAGGAGTTTCCAAGATTTAATCCTTTAATCATGTAATCTTCACCACAATTCTATATGAAAGATACTACTATTATGATCTCCATTTCATGGATGAGGAAACTGAGACTCAGAGAGGATAAGTGACTTGGCCAAAGTCTCATTTTAAGAGAACTAGGATTCACAGCCAGCTCTTAAGAAGCTGAATGTTAGGGGCCATCTAACCAGAAAACAAGAAGTTTACTGTAGGCACCTGTCAAGTCAGAGCTGATAAGGAAAGGCATTGGAGACCCTCTCTCTGTTCTTCCTCATGCTGCAGGGCTGGTGTTCAGGTTCGAGCATATTGAGTGACTATCTAAATGGAGACGTTGGAAGTTTGCATCTGGAGTTCAGGTGAGTGGCCTAAACAGAAGAGATTGAATTTGGGAGTCATAAGAGTGGATTAGCTCAGCCACAGAGAGTATGCAGAGTGAAAAGAGAAAAGGATCAAGTATGGGAACTTGAAGAAACATCAATATTAAGAGAGAGACTTAGAGAAATGAGTCGCTGGAGAGAGGTGAGGGAAGTCAAGAGAGAATGACTCACAGAAGTCAAGGAAGGATAAATTCTCCAGAAAGGAGTGATCCACAGGGACAAACACTGCAAGGGAGTTCAAGGCTATACAAGCACAGACAAATGTCCATCTAATTTAGCAACATGGAGTTCATCAGTAACCTTAGTAAAGTGCCAACACACTAAAGTGATGGGAATGAAAAGACACTGCAGTGAGTTGAGGAGGTGAAAGGGAGATGAGGAAGCAAAAGAGGAATGTAGACAATTCCTTCAAGAAACATGGCTATGTAAAGGAGAATAAGGCATTAGCCAATAGTGGACCCCAGGTCAAGAATTTTTTTTTTAATGGGAGAGATGTGAACATGTTTACATGCAAGAAGGTAACAGACCATAGCAAGGAAAAGATAATTCTAAATTTCATACAATTCTAAATCAATAAATCTAAATTTGGCTGAAAACTAATTCCACACCTCTCCTGTAGTATAAATTGCACAGCATTGTGACTATTACTTTCCTCGATGTGCGGAGGTCTTTCTCACTTGCAGTCACAACTATTCCAGGTGACTATGGTTTCTGGAAGCCTGATCGCCACATAAATGTAGTGTTGCCCACTTGCCTTGAGGTCAGTCTTCTGTCACCTGCAGCATCCAAAAAAAGCATGAAACCTGAGGGATTTTGGTTTCTTTTCTTTTTTCTTTTTTCAAAACCACATCTATTGCAGAAAACAGTTGCTGAAGAGTGGGTGATGATAAAAATAGCCGGAAAACTCCAATACTAAGATTATATGCATTGCAAAGTATAAAAGAAAGGTTCCCTGCTTAGTAATGACTTTAAAAATAAAGTCAGTGATATGAAAACTTAGAAGCAATAGAGAAGGAACAAGGAAAAAAGACAGAAAAAAAAGACCAAAGTTACAAAGAAGAAAAGAAAAAAGGAGAAGGAAAAAGTGAGTCAAAGATGGGCAGTGTACCTATGCAGCAAGAGCAGTGCAGAGCAGGGATGGGTGCTGCATGCAGCAGTGATACTAACAGACGCTCATGTACCTGCCTCCTGTGCACATGTGCAAGAGTTTCTGTAAAGTACTGTATTTCCCAAATTGCTGGATCAAAGGGTATGCAGAAGCTTAACTTCAACTTAGTTTCAAAAGTGGTGATTCCAAAAACATATCTATAGTGACAAAAGGTAGATCAGTGACTGCCAAGGACCAAGGGTTGGGAGTAGCGATCAACTGCAAAGAGGTAGTGATTACATAGCTGTATACATTTGTCAAAATTCACTAACCTATATGCTTTAAAGAGGTGCATTTTATTCTATGTATGCTATACTTCAATAAAATTGGTCTCATTTTCTACACACCCTTTTTTTTTTAAGTTCTTCACTTTTCAGTTTTTTAGAAATTTTTACTGGAGTATAGTTGATTCACAATGTTGTGTTACTTTCAGGTGTACAGCAAAGTGAATCAGCCATACACACACACACACACACACACACACACACACACACACACACACACACATATATATATATATCCATTCCCCTCACATTCCCTTCCCATAGAACTTATTATAGAATACTGAGTAGAGTTCCCTGTGCTATACAGTAGTACAGTAGGTCCTTGTTAGTTATCTATTTTATATATAGTAGTGAATATATGCTAATCCCAATCTCCTAATTTATCACTTCCCCCCATGTTTCCCCTTTGGTAACCATAATTTGATTTTGAGATCCGTTTCTGTTTTGTAAATAGGTTCATTTGTATCATATTTTTATTAGATTCCACATATAAGTGATATCATATGATATTTGTCTCTCTATCTGACTAATTTCACTTAGTATGATAAATCTCTAGGCCCATCCATGTTGCTGCAAATGGCATTATTTCATTCTTTTTAATGGCTGAGTAATATTCCATTGCATATATGTACCACATTTTCTTTATCCATTCATCTGTCAATGGACATTTAGGTTGCTTCCATGTCTTTGGCTATTGTAAATAGTGCTACAATGAACATTGGGGTGCATGTCTCTTTTAGAATAATGGTTTTCACCAGATATATGCCTAGGACTGGGATTGCTAGATCATATGGTAACTCTATATTTAGTTTTTTAAGAAACCTCTAACCCAAAATCTATGGGATGCAGCAAAACCAGTTCTAAGAGGGAAGTTTATAGCAATACAATCCTACCTTCAGAAATAGGAAACATCTCGAATAAACAACCTAACTTTGCACTTAAAGCAATTAGAGAAAGAAGAACAAAAAAAAACCAAAGTTAGCAGAAGGAAAGAAATCATAAAGATCAGATCAGTAATAAATGAAAAAGAAATAAAGGAAACGATAGCAAAGATCAATAAAACTAAAAGATGGTTCTTTGAGAAGATAAACAAAATTGATAAAACATTAGCCAGACTGATCAAGAAAAAAAGGGAGAAGACTCAAATCAATAGAATTAGAAATGAAAAAGGAGAAGTAACAACTGACACTGCAGAAATACAAAAGATCATGAGAGATTACTACAAGCTACTCTATGCCAATAAAATGGACAACCTGGAAGAAAGGGACAAATTCTTAGAAATGCACAACCTGCCAAGACTGAATCAGGAAGAAATAGAAAATATGAACAGACCAATCACAAGCACTGAAAGTGAAACTGATTAAAAATCTTCCAACAAACAAAAGCCCAGGACCAGATGGCTTCACAGGCAAATTCTATCAAACATTTAGAGAAGAGATAAAACCTATCCTTCTCAAACTCTTCCAAAATATAGCAGAGGGAGGAACATGCCCAAACTCATTCTACGAGGCCACCATCACCTTGATACCAAAACCAGAAAAGGATGTCACAAAGAAAGAAAACTACAGGCCAATATCACTGATGAACATAGATGCAAAAATCCTCAACAAAATACTAGCAAACAGAATCCAACAGCACATTAAAACGATCATACACCATGACCAAGTGGGGTTTATTCCAGGAATGCAAGGATTCTTCAATATACACAAATCAATCAACGTGATACACCATATTAACAAATTGAAGGAGAAAAACCATATGATCATCTCAATAGATGTGGAGAAAGCTTTTGACCAAATTCAACACCCATTTATGATAAAAAAAAAAAAAACCTGCAGAAAGTAGGCATAGAGGGAACTTTCCTCAACATAATAAAGGCCATATATGACAAGCCCACAGCCAACATCATCCTCAATGGTGAAAAACTGAAAGCATTTCCACTAAGATCAGGAACAAGACAAGGTTGCCCACTCTCACCACTCTTATTCACCATAGTTTTGGAAGTTTTATCCAGAGCAATCAGAGAAGAAAAGGAAATAAAAGGAATCCAATTCGGAAAAGAAGAAGTAAAGCTGTCACTGTTTACAGATGACATGATACTATACATAGAGAATCCTAAAGATGCTACCAGAAAACTACTAGAGCTAATCAAAGAATTTGGTAAAGTAGCAGGATACAAAATGAATGCACAGAAATCTCTGGCATTCCTATACACTAATGATGAAAAATCTGAAAGTGAAATCAAGAAAACACTTCCATTGACCACTGCAACAAAAAGAATAAAATATCTAGGAATAAACCTACCTAAGGAGACAAAAGACCTGTATGCAGAAAATTATAAGACACTGATGAAAGAAATTAAAGATGATACAAATAGATGGAGAGATATACCATGTTCTTGGATTGGAAAAATCAACATTGTGAAAATGACTCTACTGCCCAAAGCAATCTACAGATTCAATGCAATCCCTATCAAACTACCAATGGCATTTTTCACAGAACTAGAACAAAAAATTTCACAATTTGTATGGAAACACAAAGGACCCCGAATAGCCAAAGCAATCTTGAGAACGAAAAATGGAGCTGGAGGAATCAGGCTCCCTGACTTCAGACTACACTACAAAGCTACAGTAATCAAGACAGTATGGTACTGGCACAAAAACAGAAATATAGATCAATGGAACAGGATAGAAAGCCCAGAGATAAACCCACGCACATATGGTCACCTTATGTTTGATAAAGGACGCAGGAATGTACAGTGGAAAAAGGACAGCCTCTTCAATAAGTGGTGCTGGGAAAACTGGACAGGTACATGTAAAAGTATGAGATTAGATCACTCCCTAACACCATACACAAAAATAAGCTCAGAATGGATTAATGACCTAAATGTAAGGCCAGAAACTATCAAACTCTTAGAGGAAAACATAGGCAGAACACTCTATGACATAAATCACAGAAAGATCCTTTTTGACCCACCTCCTAGAGAAATGGAAATAAAAATAAAAATAAACAAATGGGACCTAATGAAACTTTAAAGCTTTTGCACAACAAAGGAAACCATAAACAAGACCAAAAGACAACCCTCAGAATGGGAGAAAATATTTGCCAATGAAGCAACTGACAAAGGATTAATCTCCAAAATTTACAAGCAGCTCATGCAGCTCAATAATGAAAGAACAAACAACCCAATCCAAAAATGGGCAGAAGACCTAAATAGACATTTCTCCAAAGAAGATATAAAGACTGCCAACAAACACATGAAAGAATGCTCAACATCATTAATCATTAGAGAAATGCAAATCAAAACTACAATGAGATATCATCTCACACCAGTCAGAATGGCCATCATCAAAAAATCTAGAAACAATAAATGCTGGAGAGGGTGTGGAGAAAAGGGAACACTCTTGCACTGTTGGTGGGAATGTAAATTGATACAGCCACTGTGGAGAACAGTATGGAGGTTCCTTAAAAAACTACAAATAGAACTACCATATGACCCAGCAATCCCACTACTGGGCATATACCCTGAGAAAACCATCATTCAAAAAGAGTCATGTACCAAAATGTTCATTGCAGCTCTATTTACAATAGCCAGGAGATGGAAACAATCTAAGTGTCCATCATCAAATGAATGGATAAAGAAGATGTGGCACATATATACAATGGAATATTACTCAGCCATAAAAAGAAATGAAATTGTGCTTTGTAATGAGGTGGATGGACCTAGAGTCTGTCATACAGAGTGAAGTAAGTCAGAAAGAGAAAGACAAATACCGTATGCTAACACATATATATGGAATTTAAGAAAAAAATGTCATGAAGAACCTAGGAGTAAGACAGGAATAAAGACACAGACCTACTGGAGAACGGACTTGAGGATATGGGGAGGGGGAAGGGTGAGCTGTGACAAAGCGAGAGAGTGGCATGGCCGTATACACACTACCAAACGTAAAATAGATAGCTAGTGGGAAGCAGCCGCACAGCACAGGGAGATCAGCTCGGTGTTTTGTGACCACCTAGAGGGGTTGGACGGGGAGGGTGGGAGGGAGGGAGACGCAAGAGGGAAGAGATATGTGAACATATGTATATGTATAACTGATTCACTTTGTTATAAAGCAGAAACTAGCACACCATTGTAAAGCAATTATACTCCAATAAAGATGTAAAAAAAAAAAAAGAAACCTCTATACTCTTCTCTATAATGGTTGTACCACCAACATTCCCACCAACAGTGTAGGAGGGCTCTCTTTTCTCCACACCCTCTCCTGCATTTATTGCTTTTAAACTTTTTGATGATAGCCATTCTGACCAGTGTGAGGTGATATCTCATTGTAGTTTTGATTTGCATTTCTCTGATAATTAGTGATGTTGAACATCTTTTCATGTGCTTTTTGGCTATCTGTCTGTCTTCTTTGCAGAAATGTCTATTTAGGTCTTCTGCCCGTTTTCTGATTGGGTTGTTTGTTTTTTGATATTAAGCTGCATGGGCTCACTTTTCAGTTTTTATTCCATTTTCTTTTCATTGAAGTATATTTGACATACAATATTATATTAGTTTCATGTGTACAACATAGTGATTCAGCATTTATGTACACTGCAAAATGATCACCACAATAAGTCTAATTACCATGTCACCATACAAAGTTGATACAATATTATTGACTGTATTCCCCATGTTGTACATTACATCCTTATGGATTATTTATTTTGTAACTGGAAGTTTGTACCCCTTGATCCTCTTCACCCGTTTTGCCCCACCAACCTCCCTCCTATCTGGCAACCACCAATCTGTTCTCTGTGTCTATGAGTCTAGATTTTGTTTTATTTGTTTGCTTGTTTTGTTTCTTAGATTCCACATATAAGTGAAATCATGCAGTATTTGCCTTTTTCCATCTGACTTATTTCACTTAACATAATACCCTCAAGCTCCATCCATGTTGTTGAAAATGGCAATATTTCATTATTTTTCATGGCTGAGTAGTATTCCATTGTGTGTGTGTGTGTGTGTGTGTGTGTGTGTCTATACACACACACACACACACTCATACATACCATACCTTCTTTAACCAGTCATCCATCAATGCACACTTAAGTTGCTTTTATATTTTGGCTATTTTCAATAATGCTGCAAGGAACATAAGAGTGCATATATTTTTTCAAATTAGTGTTTTTATCTTCTTTGCCTATGCACTCTTAATTACTATATTTTTATAATGTGCCTTGTAAGGACAAGCCCCCCACTTCCAGTAATGACCTCTTGTTCTTTGGGAGTGTAATGGCTATTACTATCTCTAAGTCTTCCATATAAGTTTTAGGAGCAGCTTATAAAGTTCCATGGAAAACCCTATTGAGAATTTGAATGGAATTGTATTGAATCTATATGAATTTGGGGAAAATTCTTTAATTGCTGGAATTGAGTCTTCCTATTCATGGCATATCTCTCCATTTTTACAATGTTTCCTATAAAGTGCTTGCAATATTTAAAAAAAATATTGATTACCTTACATTTGTAGTTGCTATTGAATGTTTTCTTTTTTATTATACTTTCTAACATGTCTAATAATTTTTCCTGATGAATAGAAATGCAATTTATTTCTGTATATTGATTTTTAATCCACCACTCTTGCTAAATTCATGTTACTTTGAATAATTTATCCTTAGATACTCTAAGTTCTTTGAAGTAGAAAATAATATAATCTACAAATAATGATAGTTTATTTTTTCCTTTCCAATTATTAGATCTTCTATTTCTTTCCTTATCTTTATACAACAGCTAGCACTTCTAGCCATAACACTGAATAGAAGTAATGAGAGTCAGCCCCTTTGTCTTGTTTCTTAACTTAAAGGAGATACTTTCAAAATTTCTCCATCAGAAATGATGTTTGGTGTAGGAACTTTACAAATTCCCTATAACAGGTTAGAGTGGGTTTTTTTTTGTTTTTGTTTTTGTTTTTGCGGTATGTGGGCCTCTCACTGTTGTGGCCTCTCCTGTTGGGGAGCACAGGCTCTGGACGTGCAGGCTCAACGGCCATGGCTCACAGGCCTAGCTGCTCCGCGGCATGTGGGATCTTCCCGGACTGGGGCATGAACCCGTGTCCCCTGCATTGGCAGGCGGACTCTCAACCACTGCACCATCAGGGAAGCCTGAGTGGTTTCTTTTTATTTCTCGTTTGCAAAGCTTTTTCTGTTTTTGTTTTTTTTTTAATCAATGGACTTTGGATTTTACCTGATGCTTTTTCACATTTACTGAGATCATCATATATTATTTTCTGTTAATGCAGTGAATTACATTAATTGATTTTCTAATGTTATATTGACCTCATATTTCTAGGATAACTCTTGCTTGGCTCTGAAATATTATCTTTCTTATACTTTGTTGGATTTAAGTTTACGATATTTTAAGAATTCTACATCTGTGCTCATGAGTGACTTTGTCCTGTAATTGTAATTTCTTTAATTAACCTTATCGAATTTTGTTATCAAGATTCTTGCCGGCTCCATAGAAAGAACTTAGGTATAGTCCTTGTTTTACCTTCTCTAGAATAATTTGTATAAAATTGAAATTACCTCTTTGTTAAGCGTTTGGCTATGCAGTAAACAATCTGAGCCTGGTGTTCTCATTATGGGGCAATTTTAAACTACTGATATTATTTCTTTAATAGTCATAGGATTAGTTACCGTTCACCATCACATTGAGGGTGTGGTCTTTGGATTCGTTGTTTTATGCATGGATTTCCTGTAACAACCATCTGTCTTGACTCTGGGTTTTACCTTCCGTTCCCCACTTCTAATGCAGCTTTTAAGAGGGCACCTCAGAGTCTCTAGAATTCAAGAGAAGCCCTAAGAGAAAAAGCTAGTTTGCAGACTAGTTTACCTCTCAGGGTTCCTCCTGTTTTCAACTACTTTTTGGCCTCTGTAGAATGCCTCGTTTTATGCCAACTCAGCAAAGTCTGCCATTTGCTGGGGGAGGTTTCTGCAGACTTTCAAGGACTAGAAACATATATTCTGTGGAATCTCAAAGTGGGGCTCTATTATAGAGAGTTTCCTAAATTTACTTGACCACAGAAACCTTTTCTCTCAGAGAAACCTGACGAATAAATGCTCCATAGATCACAACTTGGAAAACCGTGTGATCAATGATCTGCAAGTCCTCTTCGACCTCTAGCATACTATAGCTCTGTCCTTTTGTACCTTTAGAGAAAAATCACAGGTTTACATGAGAGTAAATTTATTAAGTTATTCACGTTAAGGCAGTTGGGTTAATGTTATCCAGGACAGCTCTGAAATTTTAAGCACCCAGGGCAGGAAAATCTGCCAAAACTCATACTAGAGACATTCTTGAGCCTCTGACAGTTAGAAAACACACCAGGCCAATGGAAGCAGCTGTTCTTATACAGGAGCAATTCTTAAAATCAAATGTTCAAACTTCTGGCTAAGCATGGATAACTAAACATACATGTTTATCTCCACTTTCTCCTGAAACCCCACTAAAATGACAATAAATAAATAAAAAGAGATAAACCTGTAAGTACAAAGAGAACAGAAGGGGAGAAAACAGCAAACAAGAGAAGTAAGTATCTTAGAAAAGTGGAAAGCCAAAGACTAAGTAATAGGTGACTTAGCAGATCAGGTAAATTTGGAATCTAAACCTGTAGTAAGAGTAGTCATCAAGAAGTAAGTGTATCTGGGCCTTAAAATCCTCAAGAATTAGAGATACAAGATATTACTGAAAGAAAGGGTATAGAATGAAGCTGATAACAGCCAACTACTTCCTAATCCATCCAGATCAATTGCTAGTAAGGTTAAACCAGACAGGATCTGAACCTGGGGACACCAGGAACAGCTGAAGATGCAAATAAAGGATCTTACTGAAATGAAAGGCATTAAATGAATGTCCTCATGCTGAATACTAAAACCCTCAGCTCTTTTCCCTCATGCATCTCCCACAATGGGCATGATTATATTGCTCAGGCAGGAAATTGAAGGGTACCTCTACAGGGATACTGAGCAGCCTGTGACAAAAGGTCTACAGATATTAATAGGGGATCCCCAAATAAAAAGTTGTGTCCTCACATTATTATCCAGTGTGATTTTTACTAGTTGGCAAGTCCTGCCCATAGATGCATGTACATTCATGTCCTTTGATATTTAATAATGCCTCATACTTAAACATAAAATGACAGCCAGGAATCACCAAACATTTTAAGAAAGCCACTAACAGAAAAGAGTTAAAAAAAATAGGCAATAGAAACAATGCAGGGAGTAGTACATAAAGACTATGATTTTTATCCCCAGAGAGATAAAAGGTATTGCATCCATGAAGCAAGAACAGCATGCTATAAAAAGAAACAAGAGAACAAGAATGAGCTCTTAGAAATTAAAAATATGAAATAAAATATACATGAGAAGATTTTAAAGATAAAATGGAGGAAATCTCTCAAAAAGTAGAAAAAGTGACAGAGTTGTAAAATAGGAAAAATAAAAACATTGACATTAGGGAAAACTGAATAAAGGGCATATGGAGGACTCTCTGTAAAACTAAAATTATTTCAAAGTAAAATGTATTAAAAGTACAGTTATTTTTTTAAATGCCTCAATAGCTCTCCACCATCTATAACTGTGCTGTTCAATATGGTAGCCACTAGGTCATGTGGCTATTTAGCCATTGAAATGTGGCTAGTCTAAAGCGAAATATGCTGTAATTGTAAAATACACATTGGATTTTAAACTCTTAATATGAAAAACAAGAACATAAAAGATATCACTAATTTTTCTATTAATTACATGTTGAAACGATAATATTTTAGAGATACTGAGTTAAATAAAATATATTATTAAAATTGAAAAAAATTAAGAAAATTAAGTGTTCACAGAGTGAGCTCTGCTCATGTTGATCCAAAGCTGCCACTACTCATAGAAACCCACCCAAACAGAACTAGTCATCAGCAGTCAGTAAAGAGAGGTATAGCCAGTTTCCAACTAGGGGTGGGGATTGAGCCAGAGTGGAGCTATGTTGGCCTGGGCTATTAGTTGGTAGGACATATGCTATCCTTGGCTACCTTCCCTATGTGTCTCATTTTCACACTGCTTCTTCTGATGTATTTTCATCATATCAGCATAAAACCTTTACAATATGTGTTAAAATGGCCCCTCTTTTGGAGACTGTGTTCATGGGGAGCAACCTCTCCCCCATGCTCTTCTCACCTCAACTCAGCTCTACTTCTAACAGTATGAAGCCCAGTACCTTACACTGAATGTAACGGGGTTCTGCATCTTATTTTGTACATCATCGGGGAAAGGCTTCTTAATAGATTCAAATTCTGAAGATTAGTTCACTATGCTAAAAGCCCAACATCCCAACAGAAAAAAAATGGTCGAGGAATGCAACAGTTCACTGAAAAAGACATTCAAATGGCTCTTAATCATATGGAAATATGTACAACCTCACTAGTAATAAAAATAATTGCAAAATAAAACTTAAATATACTTTTTAATCTATCAGATTGGCAAAAATAAAAAATCGGATAACTTGCTATGTGGTGAGACTATAGGGAAAGGCATTCTCATACACTGCTGGTAGGAGTGTAATTGGTACACTTCTATGGAGGGCAATTTGACAACATATATAACAAATTTATTACAAATGTATTTACCCTTTGATCAGCTATTCTATTTTTAATAATTTATCCTACAGATACACTTACTAACACAAGAAAGCAAAGGATTAGAAAAAACACAATTCCATCAATAAGGATTTAGCCGGAAAAAAAGTAGGGCATACTAATTAAATACAATACTATGCAGCTATAAAGAAAGAATGGTGAAGTCCTCTCTATACTGACATCAAAATATTTCCAAGATATCTTGTTAAGTGAAAAAAGTGAAGTGCAGAATGATGTGTATACTATACTACTATTTCTGTAAAAAAAGGAGATAATCATATATTAATATTTGCTTGTGTATGTAAAGTAAACTCTAGAATGATACTTAACAAAACTAATAACAGCGTATTGTAAGATCCTTATAAAAATTCTTTCCCTTCCCCTCAGGAACTCATGCATTCCTGTCAAATCCAGTCTTTTCCTAATTATCTTCATCCATCAACCTTTTATAGAAAGTCAGTTACCCCCATCACTCTACGATCCCTCTATCCACCTGTCTTCCCCTTCATCATCCAATTCATCTCCTAAGCTTGTGCTGATAAACAATTTTCAGTCCCATTAATGTCTTCATGGGGCAGCTCCAGCTCATAAGATTTTAAGAAGCACTTTCCAAATCTTGAAGGCAATGGTAGGTGTTGGTTTGGTGGTGGTTACCTTGCAAAGCTGACTGGAAGACAAGGAGAAAGATGGAGCCAGTCCTTATGTATTTATGGCATTGCAAAGGCCTTGCACTTTGCAAAAATTTCAAGTAGTAAATGAAAGATCCAATATAGGCTAATATGACCCATTGAAATCAAGTCCTCAAATCCTCAAAGTCCTTGTCAATTATAAGTTGTGACAAGGATTTCTATGAACTTTGAAGGTCATGTGTTGAAAAAGAAGCATATATAGCATTTGGCTTTAATCTTTTTCTCCAAGTTCTACCTTTCTTCCAGTATCTAGCTCTTTTCAAAGGCCTGAACATTTCCCTGTAGACACATCTAACATTGGAGGGAAAAGGCAGTGCCTCCATCCAACCAGAAGGAGAGTTAGATGATGTGAACAACTTTGCAGGAGGTAAAGGGGAGAAAAGATGATGAAGCTTGCAGAAGTGAAGTGCAAGGCCAGAAAACCTCATTGGGGCCACTGCTTCTTTTTTTAAGATGATGGCATTTGTGGAAAATGTGAGCTGGAACCATTGAAATCCCTGGACAGCCAAAGCTCACAGGGTCCATCGTGGTAGTCTCCAAAGTGAAAGCCTCTGCCAGCCTAGGCGAAATGGATATCTAAAACGTTAGAATGTGTTCACTTCTCTCTCAGAAAAGGCTATTAAATGCTGGGTTGGTTTTTTTGTTTGTTTTCTGAAAGGGGGGGAAGAATAAAGACTATTTATGAAAAGCCTGGCATCTGAAGGAAGGAGAAAAATACCTCCTGACAAACATGAAAACATACAAGTTCACAGACTTTCAGTCATTCTCAGCACCTCCTGTACATCATAAGCCACATTTCATTTTTTTAATCTCTGGGTACAAATGGCTGTTACCATATTTCCTCAGCATGTTAACTCCCTCTCCCACCTCTGTTGTCCAGAAACACAAATATCGTATACGGTACATATGTTCAATTGCTAGGCAACACTCTTACCTCCCCCTCTGCTACCCACTTAGCACTTTATACCTGAGACTTTGTATTTTCACATCAAATGTGAGATGTGAACCACTCTTCTTAGCAAGGCTTTGGCTAGTGCCCATTAAAGCATGTGCTCCCCAATCCTGGTCTTGATAACATCCCACAGCATCTCCCATGTCTCAAGATGATCTTGCAAGTCTCAATAGAAAATCCACCCTAAATTTCGAAAGCCTTATAGCACCATTGAGGCAACCGGATACATGGTTACAACTTCAAATAAAATATTAGTTTGCAGAGTCAAAAAAACAGGCAGCACCACAGCTACCAAAATATTGGAAAGCACATCACTTATTCTTTCGTTAGGAATATATATATATTAAGCTCCTGCTATGTAGCAAGTACACTGCCAAGTGCAGAGTACACAAAATCAAATGCAGTCCTTGCCCTCAAGGAGATTAAAGCATGGCAAGAGGAGATAAATATGTACACAGATGAATACAATAGAGAGCATTGATGGATGTCTGCACAGGGTACAGTGGAGATTGAGGAAGCAGAAGGTGACCTTGGACTTGAGGATATGGGGAGGGGGAAGGGTAAGCTGTGACAAAGCGAGCGAGTGGCATGGACATATATACATTACCAAACGTAAAATAGATAGCTAGTGGGAAGCAGCCGCATAGCACAGGGAGATCAGCTTGGTGCTTTGTGACCACCTAGAGGGGTGGGATAGGGAGGGTGGGACGGAGGGAAACGCAAGAGGGAAGAGATGTGGGAATATATGTATATGTATAGCTGATTCACTTTGTTATAAAGCAGAAACTAACACACCATTTTAAAGCAATTATACTCCAATAAAGATATTAAAAAAAAAGAGTCTCAAGATTCCACAAGCAAAAAAAAAAAAAAAAAAGGAATAAATAGGTATTAACCAACCAGATGGTGATGTGGTGAGGGGACATGGGTAGTGGGGTGTTGTTAAACTAGAGAGAACAGCACAAGAAAAGGCACAGAAACATGAAACAGCCTGACATGTCCCGGGAAGAGAAAGCAAGTCTATATGGCGAAGGGAGAAGGTTCAACAAGTGAGACATGAAATAGAAAGCATGGTAGACTGTTTTAGTACTGGCCCCCAATTTGTCCACAGATGTACACCCCTTTGCAACTTTGCTACCCCTACCAACAAATGGTAGACTATTTCTCCACCCTTTGAGTCTGGGCTCAGCCATATGACTTGTTTTAGGCAATGTGACAATACCAATTGTGAGATTTGAAAAGTGCTTGTGTATTGAGGCTTGCTCTCTTGTTTTTGGTGATCCTGCAACCACCACCATGTGAACAGGGAGTGGAACAGATATTCATGGATATTCTCAGTTAACCAGAAAACACAACTCAAAACCCATTTTGTTATGATTACCAGTAATTGAAAATGGGCTCTTTATATAAGCAAACTATATTTCATATAAGTAAACTGTTTGGTAAACCCTGTTTGCTTCAGGGAAAGTCACCTCCCCATGCAAAGAAGCAGCACTGTTTTGTGGTTAGAGATGCAGGCTCCAGAATCTGACTGACCTGGCTTCCAATATTGGCTCTATCGCTTATACAGTGTGTGAATTGGGGCCAGTTATCGAATTTCACTGAGCCATGGTTTCCTCATCTGTATAATGGAGATAATAATGATACCTCTCGAGTTGTGTGAAGGCTAAATGATTTTTGTCATTATTTAGCTTTCTCCCTCTGAGACACCACAAGCAGCATTTACTGTAAGCAAGATATTCAGCTGTAACTCTTTCTGCTCAGATTTCACATTTCTCTAAATAGCCTTAATAGAGGAGACTAGTGCCCCACTAAACACACAACAAGTGTTATGAATGAATCACTGGGTAAAGACCCAGTGGCAATAGGAATTTACCAGAGAAGCTAGGTCAGGGACTAAGGGGCACTTGCACTGTTTCTTCTTCTATTTAGCCACCTGGTCTCCCTGAAGTGAGAGAAGGAAAATGACTATCCACTTCCTCCAATACATTCAACTGCTTAAAGTAATCCATTACCAAAGTGTGTCACCTCAACTGAAATATTCCCAGCAGCATTTATAAGTGTCATACTCATCGCCTTCCACTGAGACCAAATTCAATCCCTAGGTTGAAATTTGACATCAGCTTCTAGAATGTCTTTCTCTTCTCCCTACTTCCATGTCTTACCAAATCTGCTTTAGTGCCACACAGAGCACCTCCTTGATCTTCCCAAGGATTGATTTCCTTTCATAGAACTCTGAAGAACTTTCTGCTTCGAAGCAGTTCACTGGAGGAATGCCTCCAAGACATTCTAAGCAGCCAAGATTTCATCATCAAAACTGCCATATAAAATTGCAAAACTGTCATACAACATCTCAGGAATAGTACTTATTAATCAGTCAAGAAGACTGACAGATTTCTGTAATCCTATGAATATGATTAACATGTCTATAACTTCTCCTCGAAAATCCCAAAACTCCTCACTCATTTTATCCCAACAACGATGAAGAGAGGCAGCATGGATTGCACATTGCATAACTTTTATAACCTAGAGGTCAACCTTTCCATAAGCACCATGAATGAGGTGAAAGTGATTTATAAAACTTGTCTAGCTAGCAGGCTTCTTGCCTCCAGTTGCAAAGCTCCAGGACTCCACCTGCCTCCTGTTTCCCCACCAGCTGTATTATGATTCTTCATGGCCAAGGTTCTGAGCTACTGCTGTCTCTGGTGGTAACACTCAATCCACCAGTTATGCTTCGTCTTCCAAGACTGAAGTTTAATTAGTTTCAGTATTCCTTCTCACTTTTACCAAACCTCAGTGGAGCCAACCCGAAGAACCTCATTAAATTAACTGGCAAAAGAGAAAGAGCTACGTTGGCTTCAGGCAAGCGCTCAAGGACAAGCATTCAACAGTGCTCCAGTTCCCCCAGACCACCTAACAGAAGCTGACCAAGTACGCAGTTATGATTAGAAAGCCAAATAGGTAGATCTGATGGTTCCAAGAATTGGTAAGATGGCCCAATACTTGCCATTTCTAGGAGAAGCAAAGGGATGATGAATAGATGAGGATTGATTTCCTCACCAGCACACATGGGAAAACATGGTTCCAAGCCAACTCTCAGCTCAGTAATCATACCTTTTTCACTCCATTTCATGAAAATGCAGAGCTTCTTAACTTGGTGATAATACAAAGGGAAGATATATGGCAGATGCTGCATTTTTCCATGTGACAGGAGAATTAGCTACAAAGACCAGGACTTTTGCGTAAGAAAACCCTAGTATCTTTTCCCCAGTTGTCACATAAAGGCAAACTCACCTGTAGGCCCTTGTCTCCATCTTGTTGAAGTCACTATCTCATGGTCCCTTCCAGGTTATCCAATCCAGAAATCAGTATAAAAACAAGATAAAACAAAGGACACTTATTCTAGGGATTATTGGGTACCAGCCCTACATGTGTGTTGTTTCTGCTGACTCTGACTTCCTGGACCCCTGATCCTGATTGTCCACTTGAATGTTCTGTAACTACTTTTTCTCCACCTTAGCAACTGGTCACTTGGAATTTGAACTCTTTCTTGATGACCTATAAAACTACTGCGTCAATTACTGAGTTAAGTGCTTTAAAGATACCTCATTTAATTATCAGAATAATGCTCTGATTTTGATATTATTACTACTCTCATTTTTTATAGATGAAGAAAATAAGGTCCAGAATAGTTAGGTACTTGCTCAAGACCTATGATATCAGCTCATTCATTCCTGCTCTTCTAAATTCTTATTCCGTTCCCTCTTTTCAAAAAACACTTTATTGATATTTAATTCACATGCCATTCACCCAACATGTACAATTCAGTAGTTTTTACTATATGTACAAGTTATGAAACTATCACCACAATCTAAGTTTAGAAAATTTTCATCACCCCCAAAAGGAAATCCTACAAATAGGAAATTACTCCCCACTCTCCCCCATGCCCTGCCCTAAACCTAGGCAACCATTTATTTATTAGAACAAATCTGAGGTAATTAGTAGTCTACTTTCTGTCTCTGTAGATTTTCATATCCTGGGTATTTCACAGAAATGGAATCATACAGTATGTGGTCTTCTATGACTGGCTCCTTTCACTCAGCATTATGTTTTCAAGGTTCATCCAAATTTGTGGAGGTCCTTACTCCACCATTTCAGAAGTCCTGTCTCTCTTTCCCTGTCCTTCTTAACCAGTCCTATCCTTGTGGACACCTATACAATGGTGTTACAAAAATCAAACAAGAATACTGATGCTTAATTTGCATAGAATGAAACTTACTATAAAACCTACCTCACAGATTAATCCTGTCTCATCAGGCTATTACTATACAGAGTCTGTAATGAGCTTAATTATGTCCTCCAACATATCCAAATCAATCTGCTCTATTCTTTGAAGTAACCGTTAATGTTTCCCTCACCACTGCTGACTATTCACTTCAGAATTTGGGTTTTCTCACTTTCAACTTATCTCCATAGGCTATCAGCCCAATAATCTTCATACTTCCTTAACTGAATAAGAAACTTTAATTTAAGGTCTCCAATTTTCAAACAAGATGAAGTAATATACAGGGAGACCAGCTTGGTGCTTTGTGACCACCTAGAGGGGTGGGATAGGGAGGGTGGGAGGGAGACGCAAGAGGGAGGAGATATGGGGATATATGTATATGTATAGCTGATTCACTTTGTTATAAAGCAGAAACTAACACACCATTGTAAAACAATTATACTCCAATAAAGATGTTAAAAAAAATCTTTTGCACAGCAAAGGAAACCATCAACAAAACAAAAAGGCAAAATACTGAATAGCAGAAAGGATTTGCAAATATGTCTGATAAGCAATTAATATCTAAAATAGATAAAGAACACATACAACTCAATATCAAAAAAAGAAAATAACCCAGTTGAAAAATGGGCAGAGCACAGGGAACTATATTCAATATCCTGTGA